>NW_024468019.1:0-162747 GCF_002105105.1 Protomyces lactucae-debilis
TACTGCGAGCAATGAATGAACCAATTTCAGGCATAGGCTCAATAGGTAATGAGCGCCAAACCTCCTTATAAGGTACAGGAGGCCCGCCAGGATCTGTCGGATTGACCATCATGCCTTGCTCTAGCTCATTTCCGTGTGGGAGAGGTGTGCAATATCCTTGATCAATGCCTTCGAATCCTCTGGAGTCTAAATCGTGACTCCATGCAAATGTCTGCTCGTCTAGCTGAGTCTTTTGGCCCATGAAGGCCCAATCAAGTTCTCTTTCAGTGCCCGTATGATCAGATGAGACGGCTTTGAAGCGAACATCAATGAAGTGAGCGCCGACACTCAAGACGAGCGTGTCGGTGTCTTCATATGCCTCAGCTGGCGGGAACTGGATTGAGACTCGTATGGAGGCTGACGATGTTCCCACCCTTCCAGACATTCAAGATGATTGCGAGCGTGAGTCTCTTGAACAATTGAGCTGACGCTGCTAGCTTGACTGCATCTTGAGAGGGCTAATTGGACATGTGGTGTTGTGATAGCGGACTGCACAGTTGCTGGTTGCGATCGACGTCCCCGCGCTAGGAAAACTCCCCACACTCAAACGACCAAAAGTCATCGCAACCAGTGTCGAGGAGGTAGTTCAGTCTTGCGCTGAAACAGCTGCAGACATCCTCGGGATCATCCTATAAACAATGGCCCGTTACGGTTTCACTGGCTTCATGACTGTGCTCGTCCCAACTCTAGGCGGTATATGCCATCTCTTGACATCGACACGAAGCTAACTGCTGTTGCAGCCGTGTACTACTTTCGTCCTCAGCCGTATCGGCCGCCGATGCATGAGTCTGTCAACGTACGGCAAGGCAAAACAAAGGACTGGAATGATGGCAAGCAAGCGACGACATAGCGATTTTCGGTCCAGCCTTCTCTGTGAGCAGTCGGAGCACCAGCATGTATTTTAAGGTGTAAGCATGATATATTGATTGCAGATAGTCTATATGAAGAGTAAGTACAGAAGAAAGCTCGGAAATTTGGGTATAAATGATTGCGCACAGAGGCTTTTTAGGGCCTAGCACTGACGTGCAATGTCGTATTGTTCTCTTCATCGCTTTCATTGCTGCTTAATTTCCTTGTGGGTAGCAGGCCGTAACCAGAGTAGTCATCGAGCAGGAGCAAAGCGCAAAAGATAGAACCAGAGTCGCGTGATTTGAACGCGATACAGCCGCCAATTGTTGCAAGAAGCCAGCTGAAAGAGACTCCGATCTACTATCAATTAAATTTCCCGGTTTATCATCACTCAGCCCGTAGGCAGTATGATGTCCCTAAGATGTTTCTTCATAGTCGCTAAGCTGGTCCTGGGGCCTTATTGACTGGTTGGCGACTGTCGATGGCTCTCGTTTCTTTCCTTTGCGCTTGACAAGAGCTCGTAAGTCAAGAGACTAGTCTGACAAGTTCCACATCATGTGGTTCGCATTGACTGGTGTAGACCAAGCTGAAGGAGAAGAAGCTCATGCGACGACACGAATTTCTTAACGGGCAGATAAGTCGCACGCTCAACAAGACAAAACCCACAGGACAGGTATTCGACTGCCTCTCTAGTCAGTCTCTGAGGCTAAGGATCATGTGAGCTCTTTCACTCGTCTAATCTGCTAAAAGAAAGTAAGTGGGCTTCAAAAAGGTCCTAAAAGGCGAATGGCAGAGGTAAGGACAGACGACAAAAAAAATGCGTTGACGGGGAATCGAACCCCGCTCTAGCCCATGGCAAGGGCCAATCATAACCACTAGACCATCAACGCTTTGTGAACCTGAAAATACTAGCTAAAATATATACAGTCAAATTTGGCCTTATGCGCGCAAAATTCCAATTGATCCAACTCACAAAGGACCAGTCCATGCTCTAAAAGTGCATTAGTATCTTGTCATGTTCAGCCGCTCTACAGCGCAAGTTGCGCGTCTGGCACTCATGCGCCGTCCACCCAATCGGCTTTATACGCGCTTACCTTGGCGTCCTGCTGCACCTTTACGCATGCTATCACGTAGTTCACCCAATCGCGCCACAACCCCGACGTCGCTTGTTTTAGTACGATCGCTGAGCTTTTCATCAGTACCGAGAATGGCGCTGGGTTTACTGCGCGTGCCTGCGCTCATTGGTGGGGGTATCACGGCGGCTGTTGTGTATGTTCAGTATAAAGTTGAAGGTACGCCACTCTTGCGTTGTTGATGTGACGTTGATGCTGATGATTAGAGGGTACGCGCTACGGAAAAGATCTATTGAAGCAAGGCGCAGAATATGTCGGTGGGACTTGGGAGTTCGTCAAGACTCGCGTTGAAGGCGCAACGGATTTTGAGCTGCCGGCGTTGGAGATGCCGTCGTGGATGGCCAAGGCGCTACGATTTGAGGAGGCTGCATCAACCAAAGACAAAGCGCAAGGTGAGGGAAGTGGCGGCAATGGTCCGAATCATGATAGCGAAGCAGCTGCAGTCATTGCCGCCGGAACAGCAGCGGCGTACACATCAAGTGATGAAGAACTACCGCGCAAAGCACCGCGTGACGATCAGATGATGGTACTGACGCGCAAGATGATTGAGATTCGCAACTTGCTCAAACAAGTAGATCAGACGGAAGCTCTGACATTACCGAGTATCGTTGTGATTGGATCACAGAGTTCTGGCAAGAGTTCAGTGCTCGAAGCACTGGTCGGACATGAGTTTTTGCCAAAGGGAACGAATATGGTGACACGACGACCCATTGAGTTGACACTTATCAACACGCCTGGTGCATCAGAGTATGGTAGCTTTCCAGCGTTGGGACCAACCAAGATTACAGACTTTTCGCAAATTCAGACCATGCTGACAACCATGAATAAAGCGGTGTCTGATGAAGAATGCGTATCGGATGATCCAATTCAGCTCAACATCTACTCACCGAATGTCCCAGACTTGACGCTGATCGATTTACCCGGCTACATCCAGATCCAATCAAAAGACCAACCAACAGATCTGAAATGGAAGATAGCAGAGCTATGCGACAAGTATATTCAAGAACCCAACCTCATCTTGGCAGTCTGCGCAGCGGATGTTGATTTGGCGAATTCGCCTGCCCTACGAGCAAGTCGAAAGGTAGACCCACTCGGCATTCGCACCCTCGGTGTCGTGACAAAGATGGATCTCGTGACGCCCGATCGTGGCGTTGCAACACTCAAAGATGCCAATTACCCACTGAGTCTCGGATACATTGGTGTTGTTTGTAAAGCCCCACAACCGTCGACTTCCCTGTTTCGTCGAGAATCGGCGTTGGAGGTCATGTCACGCAACGAGCGAGCATTCTTCAGTGCATCAACTGAGTATGCAGACTGTGATGTCGGCACGAGCACACTACGAAGCAAACTCATGAGTGTCCTTGAACGTTCCATGGCGGCCAGTCTACAACGCACCTCTGATGCTATTCGTCAGGAACTCGAAGAAGCTGCCTACCAGTTCAAAGTACAGTACAATGATCGCAGCTTGACGGCAGAGACGTATGTCGCAGAAACGATTGATGCATTCAAGCATGATTTCAAGGCCTTTTCAGCGACGTTTGGTAAATTGCAAGTGCGCAGTATGTTGAAGGCAGAACTAGATCAGCGTGTCTTGGAGCTGGTAGCAGAGCGGTATTGGTCAGATCCAAAGATGATTGCTTGGGCAACACAACCAAACGCTGATGCGCATTGGAGTAGAAAATTGGATGCAACGCAGTCTGCATTGACGAGAATGGGTGTTGGCCGGTTATCGACGACTCTGGTGACATCACGCCTTGCATCAGAGATGGAGAATCTAGCAAATGCCGGATCCTTGCGCAATCATCCATTTGCAAAGGAAATCATCTGTCATGCTGCACGGGATATCATGAATGCACGATATCACGGGACTGCTGAGCAGGTGGAGAATTGCATCAAGCCGTACAAGTTTGAGGTGGATGTGGAGCGTGAGGAATGGCAGGCGAGTCGACAACGTGCGGCGCAGCTGATGGAGGAGGAACTCAAGCTGTGCAGGCGCAGCTATGCGGCATTGTCGAATGCCGTTGGAGCGAGACAACTAGCGCGCGTGATGGAGTATGCGGCCTCGGGAAGAGAGACAAAGGAGAGTATGGGCTACAGTCAAGCACTACTTGAGAAGGGCCGGCAAGCATCGTTCTTGACGGATCGAGAAGCAGTCTTGTTGATGCGAAGCAAGTTTCTGCGGTCGAAAGCGTGTGCGACGACAGAGGGCAAGTATGTCTGTCCAGAGATATTCTTGGATGCTGTTGCACAGAAGCTGACGCAAACGGCGGTGCTGTTCATCAATGTTGAGCTGCTATCGGAGTTCTTTTACCAGTTTCCACGGGAGCTGGATCATCGGTTGATACACAACTTGAGCAGACAGCAGGTGGAGCTGTTTGCAAAGGAAGATCCCAAGATCAAGGCACACATTGAGCTGCAGGAGAAGAAGGAACTGCTGGAGTTGGCATTGACGAAGATGGAGAGTGTGATGCAGATTGAGAAGGACAAGCAGCAGGACGAGCGGAGACAGGGCGATGGGCAGACTGCTGCTGGTGGTACAGGCAGTCCACCCGCCCGGCGTCCCTACTGGAAGTCCTAGCTTGCTTAGCTACTTTTATGAATATGATGAGCGTGTAGATGACTTGAAGCAAAGGACTGCAGCTGGATGACGATTTCTGCCTCGTCGCGTCGCGTCTTTTCCCAAATTTTGATTTTCGAGATTCGCGACTTTTGACAGGAGAGACAACAGGCCAACGACTCATCCGCCTGCTACCTCCATTTCAGCTTGTATAGCCCAGCTAGAACAGGCGCACAGCCATGGCCCAAGCGGTGGTCGAGCTCAAGGTCTTCTATAATCTAGACGATATCAATTGTGTCGCAAAGGGCAGCGGGCCTGTCACTGTATCGCTCCTCGGAGACGGCACAACAGTCGGACGACTCGACCTCCATACGTGCCTCCACGCCGCCATCAAGCGATCGTAAGCCTATCAATCCTCAATGCGCTTGCTAACAATTCAGGCCAGAGCTTGTCAATGATAAACAAGCAGACTACTCTGTCTACACGCTTGATGCGACAGAAGACTCGGGCGAGTTCTTTGAAGGCCAGGGATTGCTGTCATGGACACTAGCAGATGGACAGAAGCAAGGACAAGTCACAGGAAAGCTGCGCACAAACTTGGCTGGTATGCAAGTGATAGAAGTCAAACTACAGCTCAAAAGAGCGCCGGCTACAACGCAATCAGAATTCAAGCATCATATGGCCACTTATGATGCTGTAGCGCGTATGCTGCCAAGCGGATTCGACCACAGTGACTGGAGCGAACTCATGCGTCAAGCGGCGACATTGGTCCATCAACCGCATATCCAGCAACACGCCCAGACGCTCCTCTCCCATCCTGCACAATTTGCTACACACCCGCGCTCAAGCCATTCAATTGATTCTGCGAAAGGGATGCAATCTGTTGGTTCTACTGGTATTGCCTCTCGTGGTAGTAGCGGTGGCAAGGCCAAGGCAACAGGCGTCACAACGCTGCACAAAGTACGTGAACAGAAAGCCCGTGAATTGGCGCGCAGTAGCTCGACAATGCAAAACATGTCTGCTCAGCTCAGCCAAGCTCGCCAGCAGTCCGTCACACAAAAACTACAAGCTCAGCGTATTGCTCAACAAGCCGTCGCTGCACAACGCCAACAACAAGGAATCGCATTGAGCAGGACTCAAAGTGAAGGCGATGCCATGATTCCCGATTTCCCATCACCCCTTCTGCCCACGCCGTCGTCCCCGCCACAGATGCGTACGTTTGCCCCTCCACCACCACTAGCAACGACAGCGTCCACATCCACTGCTACTTCTGTGCGTGGGCAATCCACCGGTACAGAGACAAGTTATGCTTTACCTGAGCTACAACGCTCCAATAGCACCACCAGCCAAAACTCCAACCACAAACGCAAAGCGAGTGCCCGCCTACAAAGTCGTTCACCCAAAATCGCAAAGCATGAACTGAAAGACTCAAAACAAACTGTGGATCCATTCCCAGTCAGCTCCATGGCTGCTGCACAGGTTGCAGCGAGTGGCACAACGACAGCAACACGTGCAGCAGCGGTGGCAGAAGCAACACAATCCATTCGTGATGCGATTGCGGAACGACAGGATGCTGAAATGATGGCTGCATTGAGGGAGGGCCGGACACCCAAGTTCTGTGGGAATTGTGGGGCGATTCAGACGCGTGGTTATTGGCGCAGTGTTGAAGTCAATGCCCAACAAATGACCTTGTGTAATCCATGCGGCGTGTACTTCAAGAACAAGCATGTCATGAGACCCGAAAAGTTGTGGCAACAGCATTCTGCAAGGTTGAAGAAGCAAGAGGAGCAACAACGATTACGAGAGAGGCAGACAGGTGTTTCGAGCGCTGGTGATGTGGGCGATCACACTGAGCCTGTGCATTTCACGCGAACATCGCCAATGAGGGTCGAGACAGATGGCTACAATACACGTTACAGAGCAATCCAATCGTCGCCTGCCCGACTTCCACCACGCTCGCATACACCCACTCAAGCACTGGCCGAACTACCCATTAATACGCCAAGACAGCAGCAACAGCCAAGTCCATCGCCTGCACAGCTCTCGAATGACAATGCTCGCGACTTGGCTGCATTACTCCGTACCCCGCGTCGTCTGGGTTCCAGTGCATCGCAACTTTTATCCTGTGGATCCGCATCTCCCTGGCGAAGCATGTTTACAACATTCACAGAAGACTCACCTTCTCGACAAAAATTTGACAAATTTCTAGAGGAACTAGCCATGCATGATGCGTCAGGAACAGGTACACCAGCCACTACCGCAGCTGCTGCTGCAGCGGCTGCTGCATTGGTTGCAGCGAGTCCAGGTGCACAGGGGATGATTGATTTTCAAGCCATGTTCGGATCACCTTCTCGCAATGGCTTATTGCTGAGCGTAACGGAAGGGTCACCCACGCATGCAGCTGGGATGCAAGCTGGGATGTTCAATTTGGCGAGTTTCATGTCAAGTCCGCCGTCGATGGGGAATTTCACATCTGAGCCATTGATGATGGAGGAGACGTTGACGCCGCAAGATGGAGAGGAGGGACAGCAGCAGAGTACGTCGGAGTCGAATGAGACGGCAAAGAAGAAGAGGAAGGACGTGGAGACGCCCTCGTCCGCGACGGACGGCTTGTTCACCCCGAAACGAGCAACACGACACACAAAGACGCCATCGAGCATCACACGTCGTGCGCTTCGATCAGCAGGATCACTGTCCAATATCGACGCATTCGGTGGACACCTCAATTGAAGCGTAGCGGTATTGTAGCGTATTGGCATGCATTCTTGAAAACCTTTCGTCTTGCGGCTATTGCTTCTGTCCCTTGCAGTGTGCTACAAACTCATCAATCAAGACAGGCCACGCCTCCATCTCATCATAATCGCTCAAATCCGCCTTGACTGACCGACTAAAGTCGTAAATCATATTCCACACATCACGAGACACGCCACGCGTTTTGGACTCGCAAAAGGAACGCCAGGGTGCGTAGAGCGCCCATGTTTGACCGGTGCCTGTGAATAGCACATCCCAAAAGGCAAGGGCTGTCTCTAGGTCAAGCGTGCGCGACGGTGGTGTCAGTGCAAACCCATAAGTAAAGAGGTAAGTGCGCTTGAAGAGTGCTTCATCGTACTGTGCATCGCCATACATCAGCTTTTGTTCCAATGAAGCAGTATACTCTTGCATTCCTTGAAGCTTCGTCACGCCTAGATGCCGCCAGCCATCTAGCCATGGTTTCCGTTTAAATTGCCCTTGTGTCGGTGCACCCAGCACCATGCAGATCGCAAGGACGGGCGCCTTTTCCAAGTCAAGCCCAAGATCAGTCAAATACTGCATCGTCCCGTCAATCTGCATGATGTCGTCATCCTTGGGAGTCTTTACAGCTGCTGCTCTTGAGGGTTTGCGCGGTGAACCGGACGGTGACGCATCGCCTTCCATGTCCATGTACGTGTTGAAGATATCATTGAGTTGCTTTGTTTCAGTCTTGGATGGTTGATTGATTCCTGTGTGTTTGCGCAAGTACGTATCTAGCGCTGACTCGACATTGTAACGCGTAGCCTTGAGGTACTTTTGAGCAGTGGCGTCATTACAGTTGGTCCTGCCGTGTTAGTCTGCTGAATGATCTGCAATAGAGCCAAGTATACAGATCTTTGAACTGCGCTATGAGCGAGCGCTGCGTGCTAGTCAGGGACATGGAGCTCGTCTGGGCCCTGTCGCGTTGGAGTTTTACCTTCGCCTTGGTCTTGGTCTCTGGTCGTCGCGGTCGTTGAAAGGCGCGATCAAATTCAGATGGAATTGAGATCTTCTGTGCAGGAAACCACTCTTTGGGCATCTTCTTTCGACTCCCTTTGGGTTCACAACATGGAACAGATAATGATACGTTCTATTGAGAGGAAATCATTCTGAGCTATCTGGTAGCTTTGAGTCTCTTCATCGCTTGACTTTATACAAGACAGTCCAATATTCTGCAGAGGCTGCTATCTTTGAAGAAGGTACGCTGGAATCGCAATAATGAGGCTTGAGCTTGTATTTGGCTGATTTGGAAGATGTGGAATTTGGTACTAGAACATGCCACTGCCTGAGCTGGAGACGCTGGTCTACTCTTCCGAAGCTACCATTCAACCTCATCGCCCTTAGTACTGTGAGCGATGTGGTGGGCATTGCCTCTTTCGATAAGACTAGTCGGTGAGCAGTCAGCTCAACAGTACACACACAAATGTTGAAAACAATTCCATGGTCAAAAGAAGCTGTTACCTTTCTTGCATCTGCAACGAGATTCGAGTAGAGCCAATCAAATATCATGAAGCGATTGTTTTCCTCATCTTTGCTGAAAGGCTGAAATGTATCGGGACCCGCAATGAAAAGAGTATCTCGGTGCTGTTGAACAGATAGAGTGCAGAAACCTTGACAGACTGCACCTGTTCCTTCTTTCAAGATTTCTCGTGTGTACAGATAAAACGTCGGCGTGATACAGGGTGGTGCAAAGCCTTTGAAGACGAACATGACCCAAAATAGAGAGACTGCACCGGCAAGAGGGCCAAATTGGGACGGTAACCCTGGATAGTATACCTGCTCTTGAAGTGGGACATCGTCCAGATCAATTCCAACGATTTCGGGTTGCGCTCGTGAGGGCCGAAATTCAGTAGGCTAGTCGCGCAGAAAGTATTGGTTTGATGCTGCGATTGGATCGTCTCTCGCTCGTCAGACATCAATGGCCACAATTGGAGAAGGGCTTGAAGGATTTCGCACGTTCTAGCTGCAGACTTATTCCCTGACTGTGAATGGTGTCTTTTTTCAACATGTTCCTAAACAAAAGCACATCTCTTCATCACTCAGGGGCAACCTATTATGGCTACAATTCAAGGGCAAAAAATTCCGTTCCACCAAATTGAGAAGTGATTATAGAAAGTATTGTCTTTCGCACGCTTGGACCGCTATTCGTAAATAATGAGCTAAGTACGTGGTAATGGCGACTTCGACCATTGTGGAGGCTCTACATGATATAAGACGGTCCATATATCCTTAGAGGATGTCAAATTCGATATCAAAATCTTGGTCTGACAGTACTCACGTCGAGGCTTAGGAGCCTTCTTGAACTCACGTGGTGTCAGAGCTTGCCATCCATTGAACTGTAGACGCTTGGATACTCCCAGGAAGCTGCAGTCTAAAGAGATTTTCGAGTAGAAAATGGAGTATGCAGGCTCAGGCATTGATTCTTTTGACAAGATTTGCCGTTGTGCCGTAAGCTGTACGCGACACATGCAAGTTGTCAGTTGAAGGTCGGCAGACGACGCAACGGTATTTGTTTCTACTACTGGATCCCAGTAAAGCCAGTCAAACATACCATGACTATTTTGTCCGCTGACATCTTCTGCGATGAGGACTTGACACGTGTCTGGTCCTGCAGTCAAGAGAGCGTCTCGATGCTGTTGGATCGACAATGTGCAGACTTGTTGGCAAGTTTTGTTTGCTCCCAGGTTCTCCTCTACCTTATGGAGATGATACGTTGGTATTGTGCAAAGACGGTCTGGAGGTTCGCCGTGGTGGCTGATAGGTCTGATAATGATAAGCCACAAGAAGGAGATCATGCCAGACGCGATCGCCACAGCCCAGTAGTGTTCAGTGCCTCGAAAATTCTGCGGACCGCGCATGCGCTGTACTTGTCCTCGAAGCCTAACAAAGCCATTATTCATGACCTAGAAGCGCCGCAGAGCAATCAGGCAAGAGAAGGTGGTCTGAATGTTGGATAGTCTTGGCAACTACAGTTGTCGGGTTTTGTGAATGCGTCCATGCTTCTACAGGCCTAGGGGGGTGACATTTTCCTTCGCGCGTAGGCACATGCAAACGACAATTTTAAAATTTTGAGGGGTAAGCGGGATGTGCTGATACAGCACTGCAGATATGCGGGCCCTGCTTTGCTTCTGGAATTGCCACACGAGGCATAAAGTAGCATTCGTTTGCGACGAATATCGATACAAAGCCTTCTCGATGTCCTTTGCGACCAGTCGACCCAGTACCTCCATAGATCATTGCACACTTGAAGTCGCGCAGACATGACAATGCATGCTTTGAACATCTCGCATGTTTCAGCAAAGTCAACAACTCGTAATCTACGCATGGCATGTTTCGCCGCGTGGTCAAAAGTTGCATCAACGCATGGGGCGCAGTGACGGATGAGGGGGATAGATAGCTTTGAAAGCACATCTCCCCATCACATATCAGGCCTTCAGGGGTAATTTGCTTTGGATACATTCTACAAGCAAGGAGCTCTCTTTCACCAGGTCGAGAATCAAGTTTGGGCAGCATGGCCTTAGGCGCTTTCGACTGTCTTTCTAGAGTGGTGAGCTCCAGTGGCGATCACGACTTTGGCTGTTCTGAGCCAGTGAGAGAATACAAGACGACCCACATGTCCTCAGAAGCTGTGAATTGCGAAGTCGGAGTCTTGGTCTTGCAGTCCTCAAGTTGAGGCTTAGAATCATCTGTAATCGCAATTGGCGTCAGGTCTTGCCATCCCTCGAATAGCAGACGCTTGGATACTCCCTGAAAGCTGCAGTCAAAAGGGAATTCCGAGTAAAAACTGGAAGATGCAGGCTCAGGCATTGATTCCTTGGACAATATCTGTCGTTGTGCCGTAAGCTGTACATGACACATACAAGTTGTCAGCTGGAGGTCGGCAGACAAGTTGACGGTCTCTGTATATGCTATTGGGCCCCAATAAAGCCAATCAAACGTATCATGGTGGTTTTGTCCGCTGACGTTTCCTTTGTTGATGTTGAGGATGAGACACTCGTCTGGTTCTGATGTGAAGAGAGCATCTCGATGCTGCTGGATCGACAATGTGCAGAGTTGTTGGCAAGTTTCGTTTGCTCGTTGGTGCTGTGGCTTATAGAGATGATACGTTGGCATTGTGCAAAGACGACGGTTTCCTTGTTCGGCGGACTCGAAAAAGAAATTCCACACGTAATGAACCACTAGAAGCGCGAACCACGAGCTCGCCACAGCCATGATGTGTTCAGCGCCTCGCAAGTCGTGCGGTCCACACAAGCCCTGTATCTGGACTGGGAGTGGTCCATTGAGTTCAGGGACATAATCCATAAGACTTCGTAACGCCGCAGAGCAAGCAGGCGAAAAAGGTTGATCCGGCCGTGAAATAATATCGACAACTTTGGTGGTCGTTGAATTTGTGGATGCGTCCGTTCTTTTATGTGCGGGTGATATTTTGCTTCGCGCGTGGACCTGCATGTGACTTTTTTGGTTTTCAGGGGAAAGCGGGATTTACTGATACAACACTGGAAATCTAGCACGTTGTGCCCTGCGTCGCTTTTGAGATTGCCACAAAAGGCATGAAGGTTGCATCTATGAGCATCCGCACAAGCAGTGATGATGCTTGTCTGCGGCTAGCTTTTCGCATATGACCATCAGCAGAGGCTGCAACTACTATTGATACAAAGCCCTTCTTGATGTCCTTCGGGAGCAAATGACTCAGAGCCTCAATAGCTTGATGGACGCTTGATCTCGTGCAAATGTGACAATGCATGCTTTCAACATCTCGCATGATACAACATAGATGGTATTGATCAAAATCAGTCAGTCCACGCATGGTATGTTTCGCCACGTTGTAAGTGCATTGATGCATGATCAGGAAAGACAGCTTCACAACTGACAGCTCCAGAGTGAGGGGCTCCCATCAGATTTTGATGATGTCCACACGTGAGCGAGCCCACAGTTCATGCTGCACAAGGTCGTCCAACGGCTCAGGCTTCATAGCATCACTGTACAGATCCGTTTCTTGAGTTGATTTGACTTGCTTTGGCTGAATCGATAGCCTTGCAAATGAGCCTGGGCCAGCACGTCGCGACAAGGTTCCAGGATTGATGACCATGACATTCTCCACAACTTTGGCAAAGCTGGAGAGTTCAGACGGCAAGATGAGTACGTCTGGCACACGATTGCCAAATTCTGCAAGGCCAAGAAATCCGGCGTCCAGTGAGATTTGAGGTGGGAACAAGGGATAGAATCGCCGTTGTTGAATGATGTGAGCGGCTTGACGGGTTATACCATTTCGCTCTGCGGGATTCTTGACTACTTCCGAGGTTGTCATATGTTTAATGATATCCGGGCTTGCAATGCCAAAAGAGACTTCGTCCAGACTGAACAAGGCAGGATTGGGCAATAGTTTTGTACCTTTTGGCAAGCCTGTCATAGAGCGTTGAAGTGCTTCTTGCGGAAAGACTGGATGGCGCGAGTTGATATCCGCAATGTGCGGTACAACCAATAGTCCAGGAAAGTCCTGAATGACAGGAGCAATCAGATCCTTGAAGAGACCGTCAAGGCTACCACCGGGACAATCGAAGTCACCACTTGAAATAAGTGGATGCTGGCGGTCAATGAATGGGCCAAGCAAGATGACTTGATCTGGCTTATCAGCCATAATCACCTCGCGTAGCGCATGGAGTGCTTCGAACTCCAAATTGGCTTGCGTCGTGTATGGGCCACAAGCAATCACAATGCTCATGGTCTCTTTGCGAAATTCTGAAGGCGCTGATGCGGCAGGTGGCAGTGCCACAGGTGTCACCCATTCACTGACCTTGAAGGTGCCAGTGCCGTTGATGCCACGACAAGCAACGAGCTGGCCGGGAAAGAGAGCATAACTCTCAACAGCAGATAGATCGAGCTTCGTGCGTGAACCGATGCCCAACCGTCTTGATGTCTCAAGCATGACTGATGCAGCGTTGAGCCGACCTCCATTCAAGGCATCACACACAATCCGACCGACAACGAGCACATCGGTCTGTTTTTGCTGTGCAGGGTCTCCAAGATGCTCATCGTCCAAGCCAAGCTTCTCCAGCACCAATTCAGCAAACGAATCAATCTGATCATCCAGAATCTCCGACACTTCCGACAATTTCTGGTACATCGGACGGAATGAGTATTTTCGAGGATCGAAGTTGGCCGTCAAACTTGGTGTGGAAGTAGACGGCAAGGGTGCGTCCATGTTTGTTGGATTGAGAGATGTGATAATGACGCCTGCATCTTCGCGGTCGCGAAAGGCAACCGGTGTGCCTAGTTGGTGCGGTGTTTGGTTGGCAGCCAACGGACTACTCGCCAGCGCACTTCCAGTAGGACGAGCGGGTGTAGTGAGACTCGCCCTTTTGAAAGATTCACGCTTGACACGCTTCGATTGTGGTGTGACGTCTCCACCAAGGAAATCTTCATAGCCCGCCAAGCTGGCCTTTTTGTTCGATGCAGGCGTTGCTGCAACAGAAGCTTTGAGACGCGTCTGATTGCTGTTTTCTAGCTGATGTTGAATGTCCTGCTTGAAGAGCGTCGCGTTGTCGAGGTTGAGTTCAGGATTGGTGCCCATCTTGAAGCACCATGCTTCCCATTTGAAGAAGAGTTCTTCTTCTGAAATGGAGTAGACCTTGACAGCAGACTCTAGAAGCGAACGAACATCTATAGCGAGCTCTCCGAAGCGATCCATCTCTATCTACGTGCTTTTCTAACAGCTGTTTGGTTCAAGTCGAAAAGTCGCGTCGAGAAAGGCGAAAGACGCGACTGGAAAGAACAGTCACATACATTGAACTACACAAAACATAAAAAACAAGCCTACAACTTGTGTTTCTTGTCCTTGGTGGCCAGTCGCATAAATTGGGCTTGAGGAATACCGGTCGTAAAGCGATCAGTGGCAGCGACAATCTCCTTGACATTCATCTGTTCAAGCTGGTTCCTGAGGGTGTCTTGCAGGAAGGCCTTTGCAATATGCATGCTTTCAACATTCTTGTCCTCCAGCAGCGATACAATATGCTTCAAGGTAGCATCTGCAAATCCAGACTTGGGGAAGACCTTGCTTATGAATTGAGCAGCTTGGAGTTCTTGGCAAGAGAGGGCTTCACCTGCCATCAAAGCTCTGTTGGCCAATGCATAGCCCATTTTCAGTGGGAACATGAGGGAAGCACCACCCTCCGGTGCAAGTCCCAGGCTTGCAAATGGAGTCAAGAGGTAAGTATCAGGCGTAGCATAGACAAAGTCTGCAAAGGCGACAATAGCTGCAGAGAGGCCAATGACGGGTCCGTTGAGGCAGAAGAACAACGGATGACGGTGATAGAAGAACTGTCGGGTGATATCAAGATTGCCGATTGCGAATTTGCCGAGATAGAACTCTCGTACGTCGCCGTCAGAGGGTGGCATGGAGCCAGCACTGTGGTTAGCTTTGCTTGAAGAAAGAGGGCTCTTACGCATTGACATCAGCGCCTGCGCTGAAGAACTTGCCTGTTCCAATGAGGATAGTTGCAATTGTCTCTGCATCATCGCTCACTTGCCGCATCATGTTCGACAAGCGAATGTAGTGCAAGCCCGATAAGGCATTGTACTTGCTCTCTCGATTCAGTGTGATGATGCTGATTTTGCCAGATGGAGACTGATGCGATGTAAGGACCACTTCTCGCTCTAGCTGCTCTGACATGATTGATAAGGATACAAACGTTGCACAAAGCAATCAGTGTCGAGGCCTTCATAAATATCGCGTCTCCGCTATTTTGCGGGGTGGAAGAGATGATCATCTGAAGAACTCGGGAGCCAGAAAGCGCCGTCGCCGAGAGCAAAGTAGAAGTCATTGAGAGATCTAGTCTACTATCGTATGAGGTGCTCAAGCGTATTGCCTGGTCTATGTCGATTGCGACTTGCAGTATCATGCAGATTCAGGCTATTGCTTGATTGAGGCGTATATTATGGGATGGCGAGAAGCACCACGACTGGCATACTCTGCCGTGTGGAAGGAGAGACTTACCCTCTGGCGGCTGGAATTATCAAGCAAGTCGTCAGATATGCACTCAATTGGAGTATTTCATGAGGGACAAGTAAAGAGCTGCGTCGGCCATATGCACAAGCAAAGGAGATAGGGCTCATGGCCACTATGGAGTATGATGACCAGGTTCGTCTCAGCGGTATTACAGACATCCTCAGCCGTGGTCTCGAGAGCTTCATCATATTGACCTCCTGGCAGAGGATGAGACTGAAGTCGTTGAGAACTTGAGGTTGATCGCTAGAACTACTGAGCGTGAGAAGAACAAATTCTGCTACAAAAGCGCGCATCGGCAGCCTCCTCCCAGTCTCTTTGCGTTATCAACTACGAGCAATCGTAGAGCAACCCGTCCGCATCACTTTAAGAGCTGCTATCCTTCATTTTATGTGGACTGTTCTTCATTAGTTGGACGGAGACCAACACTCGTCGGTTTAATTAGGCCGTGTCGTCTACCTTTTCTTTGATGATTGCGGTCACCGACTGGCGATACATTCTCTGCTTCCATCTTGCATGGCTCAAGCATATCTATGGATATGCGTGTCTACAAGAGGCGAAAATGCCGACTTGAGGCTATGCTGGGTTGAGAGGGTGTGCTGATGGACCACCACACTCCAAGCACTGTCGAAGCATCAAGTTGGCATTTCTGCAGCTGTACTATACCGGTGTTTAAATTGTCCCGTCCACCAAGTCCATGGACGACAGACAGGGAAACGCATCGGAGAAGCGAAACCAGGGCCTTGCGTCGGCATCTACGGATGACCTGGCGTTTGGCTGGCAGGCATCAACCACGCCGGATTCATTCTTGATGTAGAATTCAGTGATGTAAAATGTCTTCTACAGTCTTCTTTCTTGTAGCTAAGCCTATAATACGGTCTATCCAGCTTCTCAACATTTCGTGTTTCATGCTCGTCGCATTCTTGCAACCAAAACAAACCAAACAAGACTTTCGACAGGCAACGACTTGACCAGTACATAGTACAGTACAGCCCATGGAGGGCCCTACTACTGAACAAAGACCAAGCATGCATACGCGTAAGCGATCTTCCATCTGCATCGGAAGGCCAGACAGACGGCCCGCTAGTATTCGAATTCCGAGCAGTGGCAGCGCAAGCAGTACATCGAGCAGCTACGCGCCTGTCCGCTCAGCAGAGCCTCTCTCTGCTGGTGCACTCATGCCACTTCGTCTGGAAGCAGCAGCAGATCCTATTCATCCCGCATCTAAACATCGACGGACTTTATCACTTGCAACGACCGCGGAGAGATTACCCCTTCAACTTGCCTTACAGCCTTGTCGTGAGCAGGCTGAAGAAGCAATGGTGCGTGTACCGACGCGACGGGCACGGCCTACGAGTATTTTCTTTTCGCGCTTCACCAGTATCGCTCAGCCGGCAGAACCTGTCGTGACGCCGCCAGCTGTACAGACTGGTGAGCAGCAACGAGAGATGATGATGCTGCGTGGACAAGTGGAGGATTTGAGTACCCGCGTGATGGCAAAGGACATGACTATCAGCATGTTATCAGAGCGTGTCGACGATTTGTCTATGGAGATGGAATTGATGCGTAGCAAGATGCGGCTTCTTGAGCATGCATTGAGCAATACACCTTCTTCTGCACGACTGGATGATACGCTGCTGACATCTGCTGAGGAAGACGTCGCTTGTCTCGGGCTTGCTTATAGTGCTCAGCCATGGCAGGATCAAGACAAGCAACGACCCAGTCTCAGCGCGCGCAGTATCTCAACGAGTGGTGACTCAGCCATGGGCCAGTCCATCAAGCAAGAGTCAAACTTTGCACATCAGGTATCGCCGACTCTCTCGCGGCAGTCTTCAGCATCTGCGTATAGCACGCCTGCGTCGACACGTACACAGAAGTATACGGGTGATGTGTCACCTGGTGATGTCTCCATGTCTGTGTTGCAACTTGAGAATGAAGCGTTGAAGTTGGAAGTGAAGAGACTCCAATCTGCGCTTGAAGAAGGGCTTGGGGCATTGGCAGACCTGGCTCTTTGACGAAGCAGTCAGGTTCAGTACTTTGAGTATAGTAGAATGGCCCGTCGGTTGTTTGCGCAATGCTGGTGTGCAGACTCCGTCCCGCACTGACATGCGCATCGCTCCAAGCACAGCATCCTTCATTGGTGTGCAATGCTCACTCAGTCAATGGGAAAGGCCGGACTTTGCCTTCGTCAATGGATCAAGATCAATGGTATGATCGCTCAACAAGTAATGGAGCAGGCCACCCCAGTCTATCGACATGTCGGACTGTGTCGTGACATCTCGACTCTTTGTTTATGACTGTATATAGTGAAATATACCGTTGAGCTACCAAAAGCTGTCTACGCAAGACATGAATTAGTCCTGGACTTGCTCTCTACTCCTCGCGCCTCAGTACTACATCTAGACTACTCAATACTACTGAGCACTACAGGTAGAGTCATTGTAGACTACTGCTACTGCTCACTGCTCCCCTGGGCCATATTCAGATGAACACAAACACGTGCAGTTGGAAACACCACAAGACAAAAAGTCAAGACCAGAACATGAAATACACCCAGCACAACTGACACTCCCAGCTGGCCCGCGCATAGCAGGCACCTGAAATACCCCTCATTGATAAGTTTGCCCGTCTGCACAATGTCGCGCGTCAAAAACAAAGGCATCGCGCCGATCCAAATCACAGCAGAGCAACTCTTGCGTGAATCCTTTGATCGTTCAGATGCAGGTCTTGTTGGTCCAAAACACAAGATCAGCGATGCTGGTGAGCTTGAGGAGTATCGCGGTCGTATGCGCAAGCAGTTCGAAGACCGGATACGGATAAACAGGCTACAGATGAATAATTGGATCAAGTATGCTTTATGGGAGCTTGAACAGAAGGAGTATGCACGGGCGCGCTCCATCTTTGAACGTGGGATTGATCAAGATGCAACGCATATACCAATCTGGCTGAAGTACATTGAGAGCGAAATGAAGACACGCAACATCAACCATGCGCGAAACTTGTGTGATCGCGCAGTAACGACAATGCCGCGCGTAGACAAATTCTGGTTCAAGTATGTATCGATGGAGGAGACACTCGGTAACATTGATGGAACGAGGCAAGTGTTTGAGCGGTGGATGGCGTGGGAACCAGACGAGTTTGCATGGATCGCTTATGTTCAAATGGAGCAGCGTTATGGCGAATACAGCAAAGTACGGCAAGTCTTTGAGCGATTCACCATGGTCCATCCTGAACCACGTACTTGGCTCAAGTGGACGCGATTTGAGGAAGAGGTGGGCGATCCAGACAAGGTCCGTGAAGTCTTTACACTCGCAATCGACACGCTCGGGGACCACTTTATGGATGAAAAGATCTTTTCTGCCTATGCCAAGTTTGAGACGTCCCTCAAGGAGCATGACAGGGCGAGAGCGATATACAAATATGCGCTGGATCGCATGCCACGGTCAAAGAGCAAACAACTTCATCGGGACTATACCACCTTTGAGAAGCAATTCGGCGACCGCGAAGGCATTGAATCTGTTGTGCTTGCCAAACGACGGATATCATACGAAGAGACTGTTGGCGCAGAGCCAGATGCGGTGGATAATTGGTTTGATTACATTCGCATGGAAGAAGCTGCGAATCAAGTCGACAAGGTGCGTGACCTATACGAGCGAGCGATTGCACATGTGCCAATCAAGCAAAAACGGTATTGGCGGCGATATGTCTATCTTTGGCTCAACTATGCAGTCTTTGAAGAAGAACAAAGCAACATTGATCGCAGTCGAGCAGTCTACAAGGCTCTGCTCGCGTTGATTCCACATGCTCAATTCACAATTGCAAAAGCTTGGGCAATGCTAGCTCACTTTGAGCTGCGTCAGGGCAATCTTATGGCTGCTCGAAAGGTCTTTGGCCAGGCGATCGGCAAGTGCCCAAAAGATCGGCTCTTCAAGAGTTACATCGAAATGGAAATGTCCTTGAAGGAATTCGATCGGTGTCGCGTGCTGTATCAGAAACAGCTGGAATACAATCCGAGTAGTTGCACAACATGGATGCAATTCGCAACATTGGAAATAGAACTAGGCGACGATGACAGGGCGCGCGCCATTCATGAGCTAGGCATCTCGCAAGAATCGCTCGATATGCCTGAGTTGCTCTGGAAGTCATATATTGACTTTGAGTTTGAGGGCGAAGACTTTGACAAGACGCGCAAGTTGTATGAGCGACTTTTGGCCAAGACGATGCATGTCAAGGTCTGGACGTCGTTTGCGCAATTCGAGTTGTCTGTGTCTGAACCTGAAGAAGATGAAGACACGTCGAGGAAGTCTGCTGCTGAGCGTGCTCGTGGTGTCTTTTCGCGTGCGCATACAGCCATGAAGGAGAAAGACATCAAGGAGGACCGTTTAACGCTGCTTGAATCGTGGCGAGCCTTTGAAGAGGAGTATGGTTCTGAAGAGACGCAGGACAAGGTGGCTCAACTCATGCCGAAGCAAGTCAAGCGCAGGCGCGAGTTGGAGGATGGCTCATTCGAGGAGTATATCGACTACCTGTTCCCCTCGGAAGAGGATGATATGAGCAAGAATTTGATGAATGTGCTTGCAGCTGCTCGTGCTTGGAAGGAGAAGCAGAGTCAGCAGGCAGAAAGTAGCTAGGTAGCGGCTTCCTTGTATCCTGTGAGTATATGTGACTGGGCTTTGTTATCTCTTATCTCGATGATGGAGCCAAACTCGACATCACGTCAAACCATCAAAGAAGCAGCCTTGCACGAGATAGTAAGGCTTGTTCTTCACTGTCACTGTAAATCAAAGACAGATTAGCTGCTGCATGACCGCCATTTGCTTTTTGGAACCAAATCTCAGTCTCATTCATATCCCACCAGCAGTCTTTCCTCACTTCTTGCATGGCATATTATCGCTTTGCACACAGTGCCCGGCCTTCTTTAACCTCTCGCTGACACCAACGAGTATCTCTGTTATATGTACAGAACATGAAGCAGAAAGGCTGTTTGCGCCCATCGTGGCGAGACTTAAGGCTTCTGGTGCATCCATCGAAGCACAGCGCTATCTTGCCATGCAGATAGACGGCGATGGCATCTCAGATGGCCGTAAGCTTCTGGACCTCACTCAACCACTTGCTCGAGCAGGTGTGTCTATTCTATTCATGACGACCTACTTTGCAGACTATGTTCTGGTCGCTGCACAGGAAGCGAGTAAAGTCAAGCGTGTCTTGCTAGAAACAGACTTTGTCTTTGAGGACTTGACGCAAAGCTTCGTCTCCCATACACCGGGTCTCCTGTCTTCGTTTGCATCGCCCGTCATAACACCAAAAACGCGGTCTCGCTCAACAAGTCGCGCTGCTGACCTCGCCAATGCGGGCGGCTCTGTTAATGAAGAGTTGCTCAAACAAAGTGTCGAAGCACTCGTACCGCACGCCGGCGTCAATACACTTGACTTTTTACGACAATGTCAAGTTCCCGTCACCCTATTCAAGAGCATTAAACTCATCATGACGGGGCTTCGTGGGCCCTTGTCAGAGCTCTTGCCAACACTGACCCAGGTACTGCTGCAGGAGACATTACCAACATTTTTCAGCTTGACTGTTGCGCCGGAGACTGCTCCATCTTTACTGCTTGAGCCAACTCTTGCAACACTCTTTGGTGGTCCAGAAAAGCTGCTTGGTGCTGAAGCAGATCAAGTGCTCGTGCCAATCTCACTAGACCTACAAGGCTTGACAACTGCAGGTGGAAGTCTTGGTGGGTATGGTATCGTTTGTGGCGTTGTTGAGGAATTGCTTGGCAGAGTCTCTCAATCACGCATTGAGAAATGTCTTGTTGCAGAAGAGCTGGTTATGTCGTACTTGTCGACTGTTGCAACGGGTAATGTCCTTTTACTCGAAGAAGACCTCGAGTACATCGGCCGAGACTCTGAATGTCGTATGATGTGAGGTGATGTCTCCTGTCAAAAGATTACCTATGCATATGCGATGGTCAATGGTGAATCTAGGCGACCTTGTGAAATGTCTGGTGAAACGATACTCCGAAATGTTGCAGGACACTCACTACCTTCGAACGAAAAGAAAAATAAACTGCACTTCATACCAGACAATCGTATTCTATATCGCCGTAGCAGGAGTTTGAGTGTTCTCTGTGACTCGAGGGTGTAAGGCACTGTAAGCAGACTACCCGACGGACGTGGAACTACTTTTGTGTGCAGCAGTTGTCCGCCCATCTCGCTGAGCAATTTTCTCAACAGCTGCTGGGCGAGCTGCTGCAATCGCATGCATGTGTGAACGAGGTTCAGCTGACACTTGAAGGCCCCGATGAGACGGGCATTATGCAGGCACTGCTCTTTCTTGCTAAGAACCAAGTCCTCAATTCATTTTGCTCGCTTGTATGCCTCAGACTCTGTGCAAGGGCTCGATCAAGCCATCATCGCGCGTGCTCGAAGGCTTGCCGATCAATACAATCAGCTCTCCAAGGAAGCTGCTACTGATACTGATTTTACACCTGAGACTGCACAGCGCCAGAAACGTCTCAGTGAGCTCGAGCAAGTCAATGCTGCTTGGACTGCATGGCGTGCTTCACAAGATAATTTGAAGGAGCTGCAAGGATTAATGCAGTCGACTGATGATGCAGAAATGAAAGCTCTTGCTGCAGAAGATCTTGAGATCACTCGACAAGAGCTTCAATCTTGCTCTGATGAATTGGAAAAGAGTATCATGCCGAAACATCCGCAAGCACACTTGCCTGCACTTCTTGAGATTCGTGCTGGTGTTGGCGGCGATGAAGCGAATCTATTTGCTGGAGATTTACTACGGATGTATGAAAAGTATGCTGCTAGTAAGCGGTGGACGATTCAGCTCTACAGCATCTCGAGAACAGAGATTGGCGATGGCATCACAGAGGCTGTTCTAAGTATTAGTGCAGGCAAGCGCCAAGGTGAGGTCTTTGGCAGACTTCAAGGCGAAGCAGGAGTCCATCGTGTTCAACGAACTCCTGCAACAGAGACAAAGGGCCGGACACATACATCGACAGTCAGTGTGCATGTCTTGCCAGAGGTGGATGATGATGCTGAGCAGGCCTTCAAATTGGACATGTCGGAAGTCAAGCTTGAGGTGATGCGATCGCGTGGGGCAGGTGGACAGCACGTCAACCGGACAGAGTCAGCAGTGCGCTTGACTCATATCCCAACAGGCCTCTCAATTTCCATGCAAGACTCGCGCTCACAACACGCAAATAAACGAGCAGCCATTACAATATTGACGTCCAAGCTGGCTGCGCTGCGACAAGATGAGGCAGATGCAGTGCAAGTTGGATTACGCAGACAGCAAGTCTCGAGCAGTGACCGCAGCGAGAAGATTCGAACGTACAACTTTGCGCAGAATCGGGTCACGGATCATCGATGTGGATACAGTAGTCATGACCTGGAAGGTGTCCTGGCTGGTGGTGAAGCCTTGGATGGTATGCTTGATGAAGCTGGCAAGTGGATAGCCAAGCAGGCATTGCAGGCTTCGGAAGAAACTTGAAGTAGGATATTATGTCAATCGAAAGAATACGTTGCCAGTAGTCGTTAAAGAGATGAAGCCTTGGCATTTACGCCTTCATCGTTCGCAGACCCAGTCATTCAGGCCGAGTCGATTGCGGACAATCTCAATGGCCAAGAACTGCATCCTTGGCACGAAGATTGAATTATCCTCATCATAACCCTTGCTCACATCTGCACGCAGGAGGGATCCAAAATTGTAGTCATCCACGGTATGCTCGTATTGCATCATAAATTCGCGCCATAGCTTTTTGCCGCCAGGCGACTTCATCTTGTCTTCGTCAATCACACTGACACCTTCTTTTGTTGTATACTCCGGTAGCGCATTACACAAATGCAGATAGATTGCATCATCCATGGAAGTCAGCTTGAGTTCTGAGCCCTTTCGCAGGCTCAGCAGCTTCCAGTATGTCTCGAGGTGTTGTACTGCCTTGACGGCGAATTGCTTCTCAATCTCCTCGTTATTGCCGGCGTTCTCGGCGTCGAAATCTGCAGGTACCTGCTGCGGTTGAGCCGCCCCTCCCTGTCCAAAGATGTCCATGAGCCTTTGTCTTTTAGCTTCTGGCAGTCGTGATGATAGCTTCTGTTGACTCTTCGCTGCTCAAATTTTGAAATTTTGCTTTGCTTCTTCACAGCCAAGTTTGAATGTAGAGACGCTACGTATGGTCCCGAGAGAGGCCTACATTTCATCATCACTCATGAGCCCGTCATCAAGCGGGGGAAAGTCACCTGCAATCACCTTGCCAGGTCGAAGGAAACTACCGCAGCTCGGGCCTGAGTCAAAGTACCGTTTTCCCTGGATTGTTCCATCATGCTTGCCGACAGGCTCATCGTATGCGATACCGATCCATATTCCACCAGCCGGGATCTCTGGTACACGCCCGACATACTGAATACTGCCGCGCCGTGTAGATTCTCCTTCCACTTGACACCGAGAGCCGATTGGATGTGATTGCTGCAGTCGTGCTAGTTCTGCCTCCTCTTGAGCCTCTTTATCCTGTGCTTTGCTATCCGCATCTGGGTCGAAACGTCCAATGCCATGCCGTTTCTTATACGCCAAGACTGTATCATCACGCTGCTCATACTGCTCGAGCGGCATCTCAAATTTATCCACCTTGCTGTCATCTGTATAGTTCTCCCTCATGCCAGGGGGTCTTGCATCGCCAATCTTGAGTACAGACAATGGTTGAAGACCGAGAGTGGAAACGAGATCGTCATCTGCTGCATTCGCAATGATTTGACTGGACGGAGGAATGCCGACGATAGGCCATAGCTTTTGTTTGAGTGTTGCAATGGTCCAGCCAGGCGAGATGCGGCGTTCAGAGGATGTATCGGGGCTCTCGACAAAGACGGCGATATCTGCCATATCTGTAGCCGTGGTTGTAGCTCAAAAGTCAGGCCAAGATGTCGACGCGATTGAATTTTGTCGCGACTTCGACGAGCTCACGAAGACACAAGCTCCAGATTATTGACCAGAGGAGCCGTCAGAGCTAAAGGCGAAGAGTAGCCCTGCATGCGGCTGACCAGACTGCTGAGAACTGCTCAAGGAACTCTCGCTTCAAGCACTGCTGGTCGCTTCATACCGCCAGCCAATTCCTTGTCACTCGCTCAATTTCACGACAAGTACGCTTCTGCAGCATCTACAGAGCATGACTCTCAGGTGACACTACATGGTCGGATTCAGAGTGTTCGCAAACAGGGGAAGAAGCTGATGTTTCTTCAAATCGGGGCTATGGATCATATTGTCCATGCCTGTATTGAGCATAGCTTCCTTGGGACGGACGAGGCCTTTGAGACAGCGCAAAGTGGCCTCGTTGGTGCTACAAAAGGCAGCTATGTCGAAGTAGAAGGTATGCCTCGACTTTCTGCAAAGGGGAGACTCCAGCTTATGGCACGCCGCGTCAAGCTTCTCAGCACCTGTCTGCATAGAGTCCCAGAGCACTATACCGACATCCAAAAGCGCATGCGGCACAGACATATAGACTTTATGGTCAATGTTCAATCAAAGCAAACGATGCTTACGCGGAGCAAAATTGTACACAGGATTCGAAGTATCTTGCATGATCGTGACTTTGTCGAAGTCGAGACGCCTGTGCTACAAGCATCCGCGTCCGGTGCTGCAGCCAGACCTTTCACAACAAAAGCAACCATTGATCGAGACTTGCAACTCAAGATTGCGCCTGAGCTGGCCTTGAAGCGTGCTGTGGTGGGCGGTCTGCTCCGTGTGTTTGAGCTTGGCAAATGCTTTCGGAATGAGCGCTTGAGTCCTCGCCACAACCCAGAGTTCACCACATGCGAATACTACGAAGCATTTGGTACACTTGAAAAGCTCATCACTGACACCCAGACAATGCTCAGGGACATTGAACAGGTAGTCCGGAAGGATAGCCCTAGCGATGCACCTCTCATCTTCGAACACTTTCAACAGCTCGACTTTGTCAAGACGCTTGAACAATGCCTAGGCGAAACCCTACCGCGTACACAATTGGACCTTCTCGATCTCTTTGCTAGACACAATTTGACATTGCCAACTGAGACGACTATCCCTGAGCTGCTCGATTCGCTCGCTGGTCTCTATCTCGAGCCTTTGTGCCAACAGCCAACCTTTCTGGTCAACCATCCAGCTGAACTATCTTCACTAGCGAAATCGACAGATGGGATATCACATCGCTTCGAGCTGATAGTCAATGGTGTCGAGCTCATCAATGCATACGAAGAGGAAAACGACCCACTACTTCAACGCGTCAAGTTTGAGGCTCAAGCAAAAGCTAGTGGTCGAACAGGCTTGACGGCTGATGAAGACGACTACTGCAAAGTTCTTGAGTGGGGCATGCCTCCAACTGCCGGTTGGGGTCTTGGCGTAGATCGTTTGTGTATGCTGTTGTGCGGACAAACAAGGATTAACGAGGTGTTGCTTGATGGGGGTATTCTATTTCAGCCCTTTGAGAAAAAGGCCAACAGCGCTCAACGATAGACGTTATGCTCCCAGCCAAGGATACCTTCGTTGCGAAGTATGCGAGATACGATTCTGATCTACGCGAGGTGCGAACTTGGTCAATGCGCAGCCTTTGTTTGCTTCATTTGCAACTTTGGAGCTGGCAGAGCGTATGTGGGATCTTTTGTTGGTGGTCCAGGATTCTGTGTTTGTTGTGTGTTCATTTCAGCTATTCATTTGCGATTGGTCAAACCAGGATATACTAAGAACGACAAGAGACACAAATCGGCTCCGGCTAGGGAGTCTTGGAGGAACGTGCTGATCGCCATTTCCACAGTCAAACAGGTGTGGACCTACTCTATGCGAATCGTCGCCGGCTTCACTTTGATTCTTTCTTTGGTTCGCGCGAGATGACAAGTAGAACTATTTGCATCCACCATGGACCTTCGCGAAGGGTGTCAATTGCGGCAAACACTTTTCAGGAGAGTGATTAAACACTATCCAGGAGAGTGATTAGAGCCGACATTGGGTACGATATATAAGAGAGACCATCTCTGTTCGTCGAAGCCTCAACTTCATCTGACCCCATCGCGGTCGTGCATCAAGAATTGCAAGCATGGTTCAAGTCGATAAAACAAGCGTGCTTCTTGGGGTGGCCATGGCCCTCTTTGTTTGGCCCACACAATCCATGGCTCAAGCCTCGGGACCGGCCTGGTGTGATGTCTTTCCAGTTCCTTATCCATTCAAAGGCGTTGTAGGGAAAGGCTCGCTGAATTCGAACGCTGAGATTCTCAACTTGAAGGACTGCTACGCTGTGCGCAATGGCCGATTGGTTTCATGCAATACAGTGATCAACCTCCCAAAAACCGAAGCTTGCTGGGTCGCTACCTATAATGATGAACTCAGGACGAGAATCCCTTCAAATGCTCTGTCTGACTCGCGTGCTGGGGCAGAGTTTTCTTCTATTGTGGCGATATCTTCTTGCCACGGTCATCTATGTATAACGGGCTTCCGAAAGACATCCTCATCCAGAAAGGAGTGGTCTCCTATGGTGCGTCTCGCATGAAAATGCTCGTTGATGAGCGAAAGCATGATCCGCTTCCCATCGCTGGGCTTCAGGCGAATGAGAAAGCTCACCTTGCATGTAATTTTCAGACACCCAACCAAGCGAGGTCTTCTGGAATAGCAAAGGAGTATGACAATCCATGGAAATTTGTCGTGGTGCAGTGCACGTTGAAACGCTGCAAAATTGAGCATTAGAACTAGAGTTCTAGTTTTAACAACAAGTCTAAGTCACTTCAAAAATCTTTTATTAGGCAGCAGCATGGCTACACAGCAAATGCTCGCGATCTGCAGTATTGGCAAGTAGAGTTGTGTTGAGCCAGAGCAATCCAGCCGAAGATCCGGGAAGTAGATGATCAAATTTGGTTGCGTACTAGCTAAAGGAAGCAAGTTTGAAGATTGCCACTTTGAAGCCGTGTGACTAGCCCAGTTCCATAAGCTGGACCTTGAAATGTCAGATGATTTCGATTGAAGAGCGTTCAAGAATCTCGAGCACAGCGAGGTGCAATTGCAGATGCAGTGATAGCCTTCTTGTAAAAGGATACGTGTCTGCTACTTTCGATGGTGTAATTGCTCCACGTATGCCATGACTTGGCTACGCCCCTGGCCTAAACCACGCACATGCTTCACACGACGCTCCAAGTTTGCCAAGCCTTTGAACTCCTGAGGCTCAACATCCTTCTCAAAGCTATAGCCCTGAAAGCTCTTGAGTGCCAAGTCGACAGCATTGGCGAATTTGGCAGGATGCGCAGTCGCCAGGGTGATGGTGATGGTATCGTTCAATACCGGTAGCATTGTGGCAGCTTTGACGCCTACAGCTGTGTGTGGGTCAATGATCTCCTTGGAACTGCTCTCGGCATAGACTTGCTTGATAGTGTCCAATGTATCTTGATCAGAGACACGCGCAGAGGTAAAGAGCTTTTTGCTAGCTTCCAGACTGGCAGGGGCAACACGCATGGAGCCGTCGGATTTGAGGGCATTCATCCACCCTGCAAGAACTTTGCTAGCCTCGGCAGGTGATGATGCTTCATTTTGAAGGGCTAGGTACCAAAGCAATCTCTCAAAGTTGGAAGAGACAAGGATATCCATTGCAGGTGAGAGAGTCTCCTTGGCACCTTCTTCATGTGCTTTCGCGCCATCTTCTTTGATACCGCCAGCGGCCTCTTGTGCAGGTAATGCGTGTTTAGCATACACACCTGAAGCGAAGAATCTGTCGAGAATGTCATTTTCATTGGTAGCGACGCACAGCTGCGCGATTGGTAGACCCATCCGAGCGGCATAGTAGCCAGCCAGGATATCGCCAAAATTGCCAGTAGGCACACTGTACCGTACTTGCACTTCTCCAGTCTTCTTGCCGAGTTGCTTGAGAAGGCTGAAGTAGGAGTGGAAGTAGTATGTGATTTGAGCGAGGATGCGCGCCCAATTGATACTGTTGACGGCACCGAGCGAGAAGTCTGTGGAGAACTTTGGATCGTTGAAGAGAGACTTGACGATGTCTTGACAGTCGTCAAACGTACCCTCCACAGAAACACAGTGGACATTGGCATCTGGGACGGTGGTCATTTGTGCTTCTTGAATAGGCGAGACTCGACCAGTAGGAAAGAGGATGAAGACATCAATGTCCTTTTTACCACGAAGTCCATAAATGGCTGCTGATCCGGTGTCACCAGAGGTCGCACCAATGACTGTCAAATGATGCCTGGCAGCACCGTGCTGCAATTTGTCGTTTTTGCGAGAGAGGAAGTACTCAAACAAGTTACCAAGAAACTGCAGAGCTACATCCTTGAATGCAAATGTGGGGCCATGAAAGAGCTCGAGCAGGTATTGCGATGAGTCTGGCAGGCCGAGCGACTTGACAGGCGTGCGTTCCGGATGCCGAAAGGTACTGTAGCTTCGCTTGACCAGATCTTCGAGATCCGCTGCGGGTATTTCGAAAGACGGGATGTACAGTGACATGATTTTGACTGCAAGCTCTTCAAAGGAACAGTCCTGCCAGCTGGCAAGCGTTTCTGAGGAGATGGTCGGGATCTCACTGGGTATGTAGAGGCCGCCATCGGAAGCGAGGCCTTTGAGAACGACCTGCTCAAAGGACAGACCTGTGTCTGCGCCACGCGTCGAGAGGTAGGAGAGCGGCATTGTGCTGTCTAGCGTGCTGGGCCTGCCTGTAGATGCGTTCGGAGATTACGGATCTTTGGTGTCGCTGGGTGTTGTAGGGTTTTGTGCGTGAGAAGTCTGAAATTGACGGAAAGAACTGCTCAGTGGAGAATAGCACTGACTACTTGGCTACTTGGTACTGAAGATACAACTAGTGCAGCTCACGATGGACCAGAAAGTGGCAAAGAGGTGTGTGAGCAGGCTCCTGATCACGACACGAGACTACACGCACGCCTCTTGGCCCGAGTGGAGATGATGTTTATTGGTAATTTGCGGATGACTTTCTGCGTGTTTCCCTGCCCTCGCCGGGGCCTAGAAAGGGGAGGCACTGTAGCTGATTCCAACTTCAAGACTGATCCATACTGCGCGTTCCTCGAGACGCAGACTGTCAGTGGGAGACGCATTGGAACGGAGCGCGTCAACAAAGCAGCGACACGTTCCTGTCGCCAATGCGTCTTCCTCTGCTCAACATTGTCATGACATACAACACGAGCAACTGGGCTTCTTCAATGTGATGTAAACACTTGTATTGATCGACTCACAATCGAACAAAGATGATGCTTTGTACAATCACCAAGATCGCTGATTGAACAAGACCTGCTCGTTCTGTATCTGTCGTGAGGATAGGCTAGACTAGCTAGATGATTGGTAGAATACTGGCCTGGGATGTGCTCCAAAGGCAAGCAAATCCACGACTGCCGTCTTCCTTCGCCCTCCCATGCCTGATGGGCACTGCTTCCAACAAGGCTGCACGGCCACCATGTTCATCTCCTTCGTCTTCATTGGGGCCAAAAACTTGTCCAATCTCCTGCCAAAAGGCTCGATTGGGTTCCACTGTCAACTGTGCCAGTCCAGTCCAAGCGCCCGTACTCATCATGACACGACTACCACTCAGAACAACGTGAGTGATGGCAACCTGACCGAGATGCGACAAGACTAGCTTTTCAAGTGCTCTCACAGACGGAGCCTTGAATTCTTCATGAGCAGCCAACTGTACAGCCTTGACTTCTGGAGCGTCGGCGGATGCATAGAGCAAGACACGCTCTTGGGCAAAGACAAGCGATGTAGGTGGGGCCTTTGTACAGCGGACCGTCTGGGATACTTGCATGGGATACCTGTAGCTCATTGTATGCACGCCATACGGTCCACCTACAGCAATGAAACTGGCGGAGATAGACAGAGAGGTACATGGATATCGAAAGATCCGGAGACTCGCCTGTGCAGGATCTTGCTTGGTTGTGTCAACAAGGAAAAGGCCACAGCTGCTCGCAACAATGATGAAGCGCACATCCAGCCAAGCAACCTGATGACAAACTCCAAGCTGTGTTGATAGAGGTAGAAGAGGGAGAAGTTGAGAGCGCTTCACTTGCTGACTGCTCAAGTCTAGTTCCAGTATCGCGACTTGGCCTTCTGCATACGTGACGGCAAGACTCGAAGCATGCCAAGCAAGTGACGTGACTTGTGCAAGTCCCGGAAATGACACCCTACTCGACCACAGACGATTACGATCTGTATCATGGAAGGATAGCGTCCCGCGAGATGATGCGATTGCAGCGATGGATGCAACTGGACAAAGCGCGATGTGCTGAGAGGAGCTCTGATCCACATGCATCACCGTGGAACCCCAAAGGTGACGGAGACTGAGATCAATTGGATACTGCAGTAGCTTCCAGACAAGCCAATGATCGCGCTTCACATTGTTAACTTGCCTCTTTGCGTCCACATTACGTTCACTGGCCACCTGCTCGTCCGGCGGCACGTTAAACAAGGCCGGGATGCGAATATCATGCTGCGATAGATACTGTCGGGTCGTATGCTCAGTCTGTGAGGTCTGCTCAATCAGACGTCCGGCGTGTTCGCAGAGCGTTGTGCGTTGATCCATGTGTCGTCCATACGCGGTGTTTTGGCTGCGTTTGAAATGGTGAAGAGGACGAAGAGACAACGAAAATGTCAACAACTCAACAAACACGGCCAAGATGGCTAGGCGGAGCTGACACAGCCTGACAGTCGCAGAAATTTCATCTGTGATCAGGCTGCTTCGATCTCAAATACCTCAATTGAGATATCAATAAGGTGGGGGGCGAGACAAGATCTTCTGAGCTGCGATTGCAGTCTCGACACCGTACTCTACAAGATCCAGGTGAGCCCTCCCGTCTCTCCAAATGATTGTATCGGCCCTGATCGAGTCGCGTCGGTAGAAGCATGTAGAGATGCATTTTGGCCCTGATGGCTTTGGATGCATACTTAATTTGTCGAAAGTGAGTCCCGGTCACAATGAAGCTCTGACTACTCGCCGTCTGATACGCTGAAGGCACCTCTGGCATCAAATCCAGAATGATCTTGCTGAATAACTCGTCAAATGCATGGTCTGGGTACTCGTTTCGAGTGCAAGAAGATCGAGCAACTAATTCTGGTGAGCAGTGGGCATCGTCAGGATATTCTTCTTCACGAGGTACCAGGGGCACATCTACACCCAACCCAATGGTGCAATTACAAAGCGTTGGTCCCTCAATCCCTTGCCCAAGGTGCCTCTTTGCAAGGCCCCTTGCGCGAAAGATTCGTCTCTAAGAAACGTGTCGACGCATTCTAATTGCTTCCAACCCCATTGCTTGCGACAATGGCGAAGCCGGTTCCGCAGAAAATATGTATTCACTGCGTACAACGTTTGCTCTGTGAAAAAGGATCATGAGGCCACTCTGCAAGAGCATTGCCGATGTTCATGACAAGACTGCTAGCCATCGACGGATCGCACGTTGCGCGGGCTGGTTCACAGTGGAGGTTCTAGCACCGTCCATGTCTATCGTCTTAATTTCGAGCCACATATTCACCTTTGTATCGATCTTTCAACCAAAGTTGCAATTGTCACAGCTTAAGGGCTGTAAGGGGACGGGACATTGTACATGGTCTTATCTTAGGCGTGTAGGCATGAGCATGCGAGGAATGTTGACGTCGAACGAGTCAGACAGCCACAGAAAAGATGGAGTGAAGTAAATGGACACAACCTACACAGACTTAATACCATGCCATGGCCGGAATCAAGTACGGCAAGGCGTATAGCGGATGTATGAGTTGTGAACAACGGGCAGCGTGCAGCACAGAAGCTGACGTGATTGCGGAATGGTAGCAGACAAATCCAAAGGCTGGAAGTTAAGTTGAGCATGTCAATCTTTGGGCATTGGAGCGCATTGCATAAGCGCAAGTCGAATATCATTCGGAAAACGACATACTAAGTCTTTGATTGATCAAATCAACCTCAGAAAAGCTAGGGCCAAGAAAATATTGGAATCAAGCGCCGACGTCATTGAAATGTTGGCTGGTCGTAAACGTAACAAAGAGACTAGGTGAACGGCCCCCAAAATCCTGTAGCTGCCGTGATAAAGCTATGTGACACCTCTTTCCAGTCGCAGGCCTTGCCTTTGGACCAGCCTATTTTCTTATCCGTGAAAGCAAGCCCTTCTAATGCATAGTCGTGTGGCCCATTGAAGGGATTCATCACACGTTGCGAAAATATGCCGTTGAAGTCCATATTCTGTATCTGGGGAAATGGATTCTCCCGAATAACTTCCACTTCGGGCACTTTTTTGGGGTCATAGACAGATTCTCCTGGCCTGATGTGCTTTCCAATATCAGCTGCAGGCGGATCAAGTGTCCAGCCTGGCAAGTTCAACGAGCTGATGTATTTTGCAGGTTCACATTGAGAGTCCTTGGATACCTTTTGTCGGGCTTGCGAGGCACCAAATGTCTGTCGATAACTAACCCAACCTGGCACATGCACAACTTCAGGGGTTTCTGCTTCTCTGACTCCCTCGGCTTCTTTGATTTCTTCTGCTTGTTTGGTGCATCATTGCAAGGCGCCGACTTTAGAGTACGTGCCGACAAGAACTTGCCGTTGTTGAGGATATTTTGTGCAGCAATGACTCCAAGCCCTACTGATGAGGCTGCATCATAACCTCCGCTGACAGATGACGGCTCGACTACCGGCCATCCATCGAGAAGGTGCTCCGTTTTGCGAAGCACTTCGTGAGCCAAGTTTTCACATACTGTGGGCTGGCGAGAAGCAGAGGTACTAGCCTCATTGACGTCGATAGCCTTGCCCAGAGATTCAATCAGAGCATCAGGATATTCGATTTCTCCCTTCAAACGCCAACCAAAATGGAACCAACCAAGATTGCAATAACCATTGATGCGAGGCTGATGATACGGTGGTCTTTCGGCAGCGTTCATTATTGCTCTTGCTGCGCCAGCACCTTCCATCTCACAGGTGTCGTCGCAGCTGTGGAGACGCTTCTTCTTCTCCCCGTTTGGTCCCTTCGTTCGTGTTACGCTTTGCGGCACGCCCTTTTCAAAAACCACTTCGAGTCGTTTGTAATACAATGTCGGAGGTGTTGGCAACTTGGGTTGGACCTGAGTCTGCGTTTGCGTCTGCGTGATTGGTTCCTTGCCTCTCGGGGCTGCTTTGCAAATGCCATTTTTGGAGGATTCGGGTGAGCTCCAAGCGCAACCCATGCCTCCCACATAGGGGAGTCTGAGCAGTAAGCCGAAGATCATCATCAAGATGACAACATGCAGGCTGGTCGAGATCTGTGCTGCCATGACTTGCCACTCCTAGTTGGGCGTAAAAAGTGCTAGTCAAACAGCGATGCCAGGTTCTTGAAGAAGACGACAAGCTGAATGAAATATAGCCTTTGCTGGTCCTCCTCAGTCAGCCCTTGCTGTGCAGAAATTTGGCCGTCAACCAGTTTTGAATTTGATAGCTGCGGCCTCAGGGGCTAAACCTGATTGATCGATAACAGTGATAAGGCTGAATGCGAGCTCTTCGACGTATCACATTTTTTCTTGCTTGCTACAACATCATCATGGCACGTGCGCTCAGGGGCAAAGCCAAAAAATGATAAGTCAGAGATAGCAACCGGCAATTTGATATTTGATCGCAGCTGAAAATTAAACTTATCGCGGGGTTTGATGACGAGAGCTGCGCAGCGTGGTTCGCGCAGCTGCATTTGCGAGCTCAAGTAACGACCCCTGGTGCCAATTCTTCTGCTGTCTCATCTCGCTAGCCCGCAGCTCAAGGTACTGGGCTGTATAGGCAATCTCCAACAGAGCTTCATGCCAATGGGCATGAACAAAACTAACGAAGGTCAGCATAGTCTTGAGCTTTTGACGTACTTACGCAAATGCCTTCATTGTCAACGGAATATCGTACTTGTATGCTAAGGTTCGAGCTTTCTGGCCATAGCTCGCTGATTCGCCACGACTGGGTAGACTTCCTCGCTTGAACCAAAGTGCGGCAACAGCATGCTGGTGAAATCACAACCAACTCGCGCCATCGACTGCGCTGTATAAAGGAGCTGCGTCAAGAGACTCTGTCGCGCCACCTTTCCTTCAACGTGCGGTAATGCATCACTCAATCGTTGCAGAAGATCTGTAACAATGCGTTGCGCAAAGTGAGGGAGCCAGTTGTGTGAAAAGTCGTCTGCCGCTTTGTCGTCAAAGATGGACGAATATTGTGACAAGATGGCAAATGCTTGTTCTCTGAAAATCTCCACTTGCTTCTTGATGCTGCGTTCGACAGGTGACGTAGGGACTGCGGCATATGCTGCAACGAGCGCATCATAGCGGCCTTTGAGGAAGAGATAGCGTAATTCAGCTTCTTCAAAACTCCCTGTGCGCCGGAGCAAGCCGATGACTTTCAATGCGACAGGCAGCTTTTGTGGACGGTTGAGTAGGCCAAGCAATTGAAGTGTCATGCGTTCCATCTCTTCTTCTGCTCGAACTACTAGACTCTTTACGAGCCGCGAATTCGGATGGCGCGAGGCGATGCGGCCTAGATGAAGATACAAGTCTGCCGCTTCTGCATAGTAGCCCTGCGAAACGCATTGTCTCACTGTGGCAGGCAGATCAAGTAGTTCCTGAAGTCTTGATTCATTTCGTTCAAGGAGCGCTGCTTCTTTGCGCACTTGATGGATACCAGCCAATCGCTCTGCATCAAACATGGCAGCCTGCTCAAGCTTTGGCAGTTTCGCTCTGAAAGACTCGAGCGAGCGCGTCAAATCTGGAAGTACAGAGAGCACTTGTGATTGCGCAGGAGAAAAAGATGCAGCTTCGCGCACAGCAAGGGCCTTAAGTGACGCATCTAGGCTGTGCTCTTCCGCTGCTAACAGTCCCGCTTGTTTCGCGAGCTGCATTTGAGAAAGCGCTGTCAAGTGACTGAGATAAGAGCGTGCTGTTTCTGAGTCTTGCACAGCGAGAGAAGAGAGCAGCACCTCCATAGCTTCCGAAGCTAGTCTATCTAGAGCATGCGTGGTGGGTGGTCGTGATGGTTGCGGTCGAATCTGAAATTCAAACCGACAAAGACAACATCTATACACATACGGCGAAAGGCGACATGCTCAGATGCTTCAGAGCGAGGCTGCCCAGATTAGCGCATCCGGGCTGTCGATATAAATCAACATCGCCCTTTCCAGCACCTGATAAGGTCACGACATTGGCCAATGGTCTCCGCGTGGCGACCGAACCAGTACCCGGGCATTTTTCTGCTGTTGGCGTATTTGTTGAGGCAGGTTCTAGATTTGAGCATACGCCGGCGCTCTCTGGCGTCAGTCACATCGTCGACCGGCTTGCCTTCAAGTCAACAAAGTCTCGTTCGCAGATGGACATGATTCAAGCGCTTGAATCGCTTGGCGGGACACAAATGTGTTCGTCTTCTCGAGAGGCCTTGATGTACACAGCGAGTGTCTTCAATCAGGACGTTGAGACGATGACGGAACTGCTGGCGGATACAATACGGAATCCCCTCATTACTGAAGAAGAAGTACAAGCTCAGTGCGAAACAGCTGAGTATGAAATCAACGAGATTTGGCAAAAGCCGGAAATGATTCTACCAGAGTTACTGCATGGTGCCGCGTACAAAGGAACCCTTGGTAATCCGCTTTTGTGCCCGGAAGAACGTCTACCGTACATGACGCGGCAAAGCGTGCTCGACTATCGAGCACAGTTCTTTGTTCCGGAACGCATCGTCGTTGGGTTCGTTGGTGTTCAACATGACGAAGCTGTGCGTCTTGCAGACAAGTATTTGGGCAGTATGCAGCCAGGCAAGCCGATCAAGACGCCTGCAGCACAGTACACGGGTGGAAGTACCTTCTTGCCATCATCAAGCATCCCGAATGAGCCATGGACACACTTGCACATTGCGTATGAAGCGCCGAGTCTGCAATCCAAAGATATCTATGCGCTTGCCACACTGCAAATACTGCTTGGTGGCGGTGGGTCCTTCAGTGCAGGTGGTCCTGGTAAGGGTATGTACTCGCGGCTTTACCTGAACGTCCTCAACCAATATGGTTGGATTGAATCATGCCAAGCCTTCAATCACACCTATCGTGATTCTGGACTCTTCGGTATCTGTGCGTCGTCTCGTCCGGATTCAAGCTATGCTATGGCTGGTGTGATTGCCAAAGAGCTCGCATCGCTCTATGATACTGGTTCTCGCGGGATTGGTAAGATTGAAGCACAACGTGCCAAGAACCAGCTTCGTTCATCACTCCTCATGAATCTCGAGAGCAAGATGATTTGTCTTGAGGATCTTGGCAGGCAGGTACAGTCGCTCGGTGTACGGTTATCGGCTGAAGAGATGTGCCACCACATTGAAGTCTTGACGGTAGGTGACTTGCAAGCACTGGCGTATCGCATGCTGTCTGCAGAGATTGGGTCACGCCCGAGTGTCGTTGCTGCCGGGCAAGGAGTTGAGAGGATTGGAGATATCTATGGTCAATTACGTCGGCATGGGCTTCAGCATGCGCACTAGAAATCTCTTGCATAGCATAAATGAAAGCATAGTAGCATTAGTAGATGCGTTCAAACGGTCTTGTATCTTGGAAGCAAGAGTCAAAGACAGAATTGACAAGGAAGGTTGCCTCATCCAGATTCTTGACAGCCGGATTTGCAGCCACTGCTCGAGCAGCCCGTCTCCTGACACACGCTTGATGATGCCGCGCGATCCCCGTGACGCCAGTATTGCCAGCCTTGTATTCTCTCCACCACCCGCACTCACCAGAGAGGCTAGCTGCGCGGATCTCTGAGCATGCATGGTGTTTTGGGTTTCGCCAGTCGACCTTGAACCTGCATCGATCGAATGCATGGACAAGCTCATGCATGAGTGTCTTTTCGACTTCAGCTTGAGCTGTTGCTTGATTACTGCAGAGTCGAATGCCACGATCAGGATGGAAGCCTCCCTTTTGGCTGAGACAGGGCCCACAAGTGATTTGCTCGGTCGTCATGCCACAGCCTACTTTGTCGAGTTCCTTGAGCATAAACAAGACACCGGGCGAGCTGGAGAGCAGAAAGTCTCGGGACTTGTTGCAGCGATCAAGCATAGGCTGTGCGTATGTTTCATCACGCCAGGCTCGATACTGCTGCTGTTCGTTGGGAGAAGCACGCCCGACAAGGCAGTTCATTGAGAGGAGCCATTGGTCAAAAGAGGAGAGCTTTTTGTAATCTTCCAGTGGGCTACCTGTTGGATTCATAATAGCAGGTCGCAGCTCTTCAGCGTATCTTTAGCTCTTTCTCCAGAATAGCTACTCTCAACAATAGTATAATATGTAGTTCCTGGTGTAGTCCTTGATATTTGATCTTTTTTGTCCTTCAGCTGCGACGACAAGAAAATGCGCAAGAGTACCATCGTCATCAAGCTCGGTACGCGCTCGGTCTATATGCTCAGCGCTCACCATAGGCACATCTTCTATTTGCGATGAACACTCGCATGAACCTCTGCTAGCAAATCTCTCGCTCCTCGTTGAAACTGCCACTCGGCTGCGACGAAATGGCCATCGTGTTGTTATTGTCTCTTCTGGCGGTATTGCCATGGGTCTACGCCGCTTGGATCTTCCAAAACGACCCAAAGTATTAGCAGCCGTTCAGGCGATTGCAGCTGTAGGACAATGTCGCTTGATCGCGCTCTGGGATGACTTGTTTCGGCAGCTAAGACAGCCTGTTGCACAGATTCTCCTCACACGGAATGACATTGCAGATGTATGCTGCTTGTTTGCTTGAACAATGCTAATGATACAGAGATCACAATACCTAAATGCAAGAAATACATTGTCAGAGCTGCTCGACATGGATGTCATTCCCATTGTTAATGAGAACGATACTCTTGCTGTGTCTGAGATCAAGTTTGGCGATAATGACACCCTCAGTGCCATCACAGCAGCACTCGTGTCTGCAGACTACCTGTTCCTCATGACAGATGTGGATTGTCTCTATACAGGCAATCCACGCACGCATGCAGATGCAAAGCCCATTCAGGTGGTGAGTGATTTCAGTACTCTCGAAGCCGATGTCAGTGAAGCAGGCTCAGCAGTCGGTACAGGCGGCATGTTCACAAAGATTATTGCTGCAAAACTAGCAGCGAGTGCAGGCGTCACCACCATCATTACTCGCGGTTCTATTCCTGCTCGAATCATCGAGATTGTTGCAGGCCTGGAAAGAAGCGGTGGCAGTAACGAAGAGAACAGCTTACCGCCGCATACTCGGTTTTTACCCTCAGAACAAACGACCAAAGACAGACATATCTGGCTGCTGCATGGACTACACGTCGAAGGCCGTATTGTCATTGATGCCGGTGCGCACCGTGCCATATGTCGCGTGAACAAGGCTGGCTTGCTGCCTGCGGGTGTTTTGCGGGTGGAAGGTCATTTTGCTGCTCAGCAGGCCGTTTCACTGTGTACGGAGCAGGCGGACGGGTCGCTGCATGAGGTGGCTCGGGCTCTGAGCAACTATGCTGCGAGTGAAGTTGAGCGGATCAAGGGCCACCAGAGCAGCGAGGTGGTCGGGCTGCTTGGATATGCGGACACGGAATATGTCTGCCACAGAGACAACATAGCCTTCCTCTAGACAACCTACTTATTGCAAGAGGCAATGAGCGTGTACAATCCAGAGAGCGTCAGAGACGTCGCAGAGTCTCTCGGCATACCCCATGTCGCAGAGGAAGTCTGCCGCACACTTGCACAGGACGTCGAGTATCGCATCCACGCCATCATCCAGGAAGCAACCAAGTTTATGCGCCATGCGAAACGGACAACCTTGCGCGTCTCAGACATTGATCATGCGCTGCGAGCTCTCAATGTTGAGCCAGTCTATGGCTTTGCGGCGCATAACCCCATCAAATACAGGGAAGCGCCCATTGCAGCGGGTCAACCACCGCTGTACTATGTCGAGGACGAGGAGATTGAGTTTGAGAAGCTGATGCAGATGCCGCTGCCTAAAGTACCGAGAGAGGTCGCGTATACTGCGCACTGGCTTGCCGTCGAGGGTGTCCAGCCAGCGATACCTCAGAACCCTGCGCCGCAAGAAGTCGCGACCCAGGAAGAGACAGAGGCTGCAACGACAGAGGTCAAGCCGCTCGTCAAGCATGTTCTATCGAAGGAACTACTGCTCTATTTCGAACGCATTAGTAAAGCATTGTTGGATGAAGACAATGAGACGATGCGACAGGCGGCATTGGCATCCTTACGCAGTGACCCAGGCTTGCACCAGCTCTTGCCCTACATCATTCAATTCATTGCGGAAAAGGTCACGCATAATCTACGCAACCTGTTTGTGCTCGAGACGATGATGCGTGTTGCTGCGGCCGTCCTTGAGAATGCAAATCTCTTTGTTGAGCCATATATTCATGGCTTGATCCCTTCGTTGCTCACTTGCATTGTTGCAAAGAAGCTAGGGAGCGGCACAGACGATCACTACAGTCTGCGTGACTTGGCCGCTTCGATTCTGGGTGCGCTATGTGATCGTTTTGGAGAATCATTTACGTCGCTCAAGCCAAGAGTCACCAAGACATTGCTCAGGGCATTCCTCGATAACAAGAAGCCACTTACGACACAATACGGCGCTATTCGAGGCTTGACGCGTATGGGTCCAGAAGTTGTGCGTGTCTTGGTCTTGCCCAATACCAAGATTTACGAGCTTGTGCTCCAGCCAGAATTGAAGGAAGGCAAAGAAGAGGCGAAGAAGTGTCTTGAGGCGCTACAGGAGGCCATTGAGACGATCGCAGAAGAGCAAGTGGGACAGGTGGCGATACCAGATGATGTACGCGATGTGCTCAATGAGCGTGTGGGCGTGCTTCTCACTGACTATGTCCTTGCAAAGCAGGATGACCGGCTGGTCCGCGTCTTGCTCTCGACATGAGGAAGGCATCGCTTAGCTATATAGGTCTAAAGTCTCATGCTTCTGTCGACGAAAACTCGCCATACTTGGCCAACACATCCGACCAAGCAACACGGCCACGTACAAGATCATCCAGTACAGCCAGAATCTCTGACTCCATAGCGCGAATCTGCTTAGTCGTGTCGCGTTCACGCAGTGTCAGACTGCCATCTTCAACAGTCTGGAAGTCAATCGTAATACCAAACGGTGTGCCGAGCTCATCATTCCGTGCGTAACGCCGACCAATTGCAGCAGATGAGTCGTCCACTTTGCTGGAAATCTCCAAAGCGCGAAGTTTTGCAGAGAGGCCTGGAAGAAGCGAGAGCAGCTGGGCATTGCCGGAGAGGGGCACGAGCAACACTTTGGTTGGGGCAATGACAGGTGAGAAGGAGAGCACACCTCGCTCAACGTCATTGGGCCGACACCAAAAGGCATGTTCGAGGACGGAGTAGAGGATACGACCGATACCGAACGAAGGCTCAATCACGTTGGGCGTGTATTCGCGAATGTTGGACACAATTTCCTTCAGCTCGAGCTTGACAAGATCTGGAGAGATGCTCTGACCGACAACATTGATGCAACCATTCGAAGCAGCTTCCTCTTTCTCTTGGATTGACATGGCTTCAATTGCTGCTTCAATGGATTTGGCGTCCTTCTTGAACTTCATGCCAAAGTCCTTGCGATTGATTTGAGGGATCCACTTTTGCTCAACGAGTGGTTCCTTGAGTGCTTCACGCACAACCAATGCAGCCCCCGTCTTTTTCGCATGCACGCTCAAATCATACGCAGACCGATCGGCACATCCTACACACTCGATCCAGCCATACGTGGTATGAATCTCTGCATCCCAACAATCGCAAGCATAGTGTGCCATTTCCGTATTCATGTGTTGCCTGAACCGCAGTCTTGTCGGATCAATGCCAATCTTTTGCAGAAACAAAAAGATGCGAGCAAGGAAGTAGCCAAGTGTTTGATTGTCCACCATACCAGATGAGACTGCCTCATCGACACTCATCTCCAAAATGTCTGTTTTACCATCAAGTTGTGTCTGTTTTGGTAGGAACCGCAAGACGGTCTCCTTGACCTCGTCAAAGCGGTCATGCGACTTGTCATTCGGATCAACAAAGTGCTCTACCTCTGCCATCAGAAACTCGCGTACCCGCAAGAGACCAGAACGAGGCGCAATCTCGTTTCTGAAGGATTTGCCGATACTGGCCGATGCAAATGGCATGCGAGAGTTGTTGAACTCAAGGAGCTTTGCAAAGTTGAGGAACTGGCCCTGTGCAGTCTCTGGACGGAGATATGCTTTGAATTGGCCTGTTGGACCAATCTGAGTGTCAAACATGAGGTTGAACTGAATAGGTGGCTCTAAGACGGCATTGTTGGCAGGGTTGCGAATGTCATACTTGACAAGCAGCTCACCAAGCTCTGGCCCGGAGTAACCATCAATCTTTGCGAGACAAGACTCGTATTCCTCCAAGGTGGCTTCATCCAGCTTGACCGCAGCAATACTCTTGACCTTCTTTTTGCGCTTCTTCTTCTCGTCTGACTCTTCCACAGCCTCAACCTTGACACCTGTTGCCTCCCGATGACCTCTGATGCGGCCTTCCAGAACCTCCTCCACCAAGTGATCTACGCGAAAGATTTCACCAGTGGTCTTGTCCTTGGTCATCCAATCTGCAAACTTGTCAACATGGCCAGATGTCTTGAGCACTTCCGCAGGCGTCAAGCACGTCGTGTCTACCTCCAACATGGAGTCATTGATGATGAAGTGTTTCCGCCAGAGATCAATGATGTTGGCTTGTAGTGCACATCCAGCTGGCCCGTAATCATACAAGCCGGAGACGGAGCCATAGATATCAAATGATGGGCCATAAAAGAAGCGCTTCTTGATGACTTCGTCTAGTTGTGGTCGTTCAAAGTGGCCTGTGCCTGCGGGTCGTCCTGCCATTATTCTAATATTTCTTTTAAATGAGACTGGATGAAGCTGACGGATGCGACTGAGCATGCAGCAGCTGGTCGCAGACAAGATGATGAGATTTGTAGTGTCAAAAGCGCCGTCTGACCGTGGGAAAAGTGTTGAGATAGAAAGCGACAGCAGCGCTGGTCATGGACTCATATGCCGGTCTGGACTCCTAATGATGCTTGCAATTGCTGGTCTGCTGGATCACTGATCAAGCCTTAGCTGCTTTGAATGGAGACTTTGTTCTATGAAGGAATCAATGGTCCTAGAACTGAACTTTGGGTCACTCAGGCACAAGGCCAGCTGCGGCGATGTCCAGCCCGATACTTTTCATTGATTGTCGCCTCAAGCACAGTATAGCTTCTGGCAGGTGACGAACGAGTTCTTGGGCTTGGTCTTGTCCTCTCCATACTTGCATCCTACATATGCTGCGTCGCGTCTCTCATCTGTACTCCTGGAAATGAGGAAGCCATACTCCAGTGCGGCATCGGCCATCGATGGCCACTGGGGTAACGCATCTTGATTCTTGTACTGACCGTCTTCACAGAACATAAAGGCATGGCCACGGTCTCCTCGATTGCCGGAAGTCTTTTTGAACTTGTGTGCCTCATGGAGCAATTCGCTCTGACGAAGCAATGCATAAGTTGCGTTGTTGACAACAACAGGATAGCAGTCTGCCTTTGGGTCTGTTGGGCAAGAAACCTTCTCAAGCTTGGGTCCGATCGACCTACCAGTCTTCTGCAAGACCACGCATGAGCTCTTTGGAACACTGACTTTGAGGTCCTTCAGAAATTTGGCCCTATCAACAGAGACAAAAGGGTACGCCACTGCAAACTTCAGGCTATTCAAGACGGCCAAATCATACTTGCACGTCTTGCTAGTTGCGAGAGCTGCACATTGATGCAGCACTTGGCTGAATGCCAGAACGAACATACCAACCACTGTATTGCGCATTGTCGTTGTGCTTTGGTCAGACTGCTTGGTGAAAAAAATGGGCGAGCGGGACCATTTTATGGACCTCTCGATTGTATCATTTCAGGAGCCATCGCAAATGTCCGACATCTCGACTCTTGTGCACAGGAGCAACAGTGTTTCTGGAGCATTTCAATCGGATGCTATCACGCTATCTACCAAGTGCAATCCAAGAGATGATCAGATAGCATGCGAACAAATCAGGAGGTAGACAGATGGGACCCCGAATTCTCACCCACTTGGCGAGATGACAAGATGGAGGATAGTTTTGTGAAGTGAGGCATTGACTCATTTGGTCTTGAAATGCGTCGCAAGTGACCATGCTGCTATTGTGGGTTGTCAAATGAGTCGACGAGACTCGGAGACCTCGCATGACTTGCATCTCGCAGTTTGGCTCGAAGTAAGTTCAAGCAACAGTATTGGAAATGAGCTGTTTGTCCTTGCGATGTATCAACACTCTAACCCTCGCGGGCCCGCATTATCCTTGGCAGCTTTGGAGATATGCATTCCATTCACCATGAAGGGATTTGAAGGATGATATATTGCTATACAGACGAAATTGATGGGTAGCTATAGCCTTCAGTGGCCACGGCCATCGAAATCCGCTCGAAACCCTGTGATCGAAGTGTTGTCCTTGTAGGTGCGCACTTGAAGACGCCATACTGGCCTTGTCAGAGTCTGGGGCTGCAGGTGTTTCACCTTCAGGGCCGCAGCTTTACAATCTAGTATTTGTATTCTGGCTCTGCACCGAAAGCCTTCTCCTTACATTGACCATCGATAACAACAAAGCTTGGTCGGCAGTCGTGCCATATGCAAGAAGCATTGAAGTCATTGCTCAGGCCAAGCTTAGTGTGCACAGCGAGTTGCTGAGCGTTGAGACAGGCAGACCTGTGATTTGCTTGACTGGAGTGCCCGCCCTGACCCCTGAGCGAAACTGCTCAGTTTTCACACATTTCCTGTGCCTTACTCAGGTCGATGCAACACCCATTCTTACGTTCGTGGCAATAGTGCTTGTTTGAATGACGAAGACCAGGGAGATGAGCTACGAGAGAGATAAGCCTCATCTGAGACGACAAGGGCGGTTTTCCAACGATCCTTTCTTTGATTTATCTTTTCATTTGGATTATTGTGGCGATCAGATCGGCTCAAGATGCACCACCAAGAGGCCTGCACATTTGAGTGACCACAATCTCAATATTCGTAACTTTTAATGTGTCTACGAATATTGAATGAAAGTCAATCACCAATAAATCTAGTGTAAAGAAGCCCTTCGGACTATTCACGAGCGACAGGTCTCACAAGTGGGTATATGTAAACGTTTCAAGCACAAGGCCTCTTCTTACAAGTCGCTTCCACTTTATCAGTGCCGAACCAAATGTTATTCTGCTTGAGTGACTGCGAATGGTACCAGCACGTAACAAAGAATCCTTTCCCTTGAGTCACTTCGCCATACTGGAGCGCTGCAAATGCCATAACTGGAGAGCGAGGTAAGAAGTATTCACCTGTCTCTTGAGGGGGTCTCCTATTCTGTCCGCAAAAGAGGAAAGCGGAAAGATTCCCGGCTTTGAGTTTAACGAGGGCCTCCGGGAACTCCGAGACTAGAATATTCGTCTTGTGATTGACGAGAACTGGAAAACAATGGAGTGACATCTCATGAACTTCGCTACATGGTAGTTGTTTCAAGTAACGAGGGTTGCCGCTGGCTCTTTCCACCATGGAGTAGTCTGCGAATAGCACAGTGCATCTATTCTGCTGAAGCAAGATTGTTTTCTTTTCCACAAAGTTGGACTTGTCGGCCATGGGATCGTTGGTGGGATATTGAACTTCGGCATCCTTTGTGAGGGCAATGGCTTCTGCGTCGTAACCGCAACTCACAGAAGCAGAAATGGCTGTCAACCCATGAATCACGAAGACTGCAACGAGGAAATAGGTGAAGCCCATGACGTTGATTGATTGTTGTGTTTTGAAGCTTCAGGGCTCTCCAAAAGATTGTGGTCTTGGTCGGCGGGTCAATGGTTGGAGATGCCGCGCATCTTATACACAATTCTGTTCCCTGATGACGGAAATTTTTGCCCCTGATTAGCTACAGACTTTCGGTTGTGAGAGAAGTAGCAAATATTTGCCATTCTCTTGAAGTTCGTCCGAGCGCGGGCTCCTCCTGCAGGGACCTTTCAGTCCATGATTATTGAACAGCAGCTGCAGTCAGTCTATGAATTTATGCTTGTACCCGAACATCAAAGCTTTGTAATCGCATGAATTTCGGCCTTGCAAATTGTATAGTCGCAGTAAGCTAACCTCACATACTAGATATATATGCGCCTTGAGGTAGATGAAGGCATTGTAGGACAATCCGGAGTCGAAATTGTCATGTGACAGGGTGTTCATGTGGTATACTCGAGCTCTATTGCAACAATGCATGCGGACCACATGCTGCATTGGATTAGTAACCTGATCCCTGAATCCAACTGCAGCCCACCCGCTTCGTACTAACTAAGTTCGTAGTCAAATTCGAGCGTCTCGATCTGCATATGAACAATTTGAAATCATAAATTTGATCCTAAGAAGCTGCATAAATTTAGTAGCAAACCCGAGAAAAAAAACTGTTTGCCCCGAACCCGGATCGAACGGGTGACCTTACGAACTTCAGTCGTACGCTCTCCCAATTGAGCTATCGGGGCTAATGGAACTGGCAACAGCTTGCTTCATCATATCCAGCAAAACAAAAAAATGATTTTACCCAAATAGTAACACTAGCATGCTCCACCAGCCCCCGTACTAGCAATGAGCGAGTCATCACAACCGCCGCGAAAGAAACAGGCCCTATCGCCGCGCTCGCAACACCGCCAGACGATTGAAGCGCTTACGGCTCAAGCACAAGGCAAGGGTCTTCTCACTGCAACAGACACAGCTGCCCCACTTGATGACGATGAAGAGGCGCAACGCTTGAATCCAGGCGGTTACTTGGATCCTGAACAAGCTGCTGAGCGTGCTCGATTGGATGCGCTGGAGGGTGTTGAATATGGACAGGCTGGAGAGCGGAAATCCAAGTACATCCCAACGACGAGTGCGAGTGTCACTGCCACGCAAGGGTCAATTGCTGGTGCTGGATCGGGAGAGTTTCACGTTTACAAGAATTCGAGACGTAGGGAAGCATCAAGGCTGGCAGAGATGGAAGAAGCGCATGAGGAAGCAGTACTGGATGCTGCCTTTGAAGCGAAACGGCGCAAGATCAAGGAGGATGAGGAGAGAAAGTTGGAGAAGAATCGCAAAAAGCGGGAAAAGAAGAAGCGTGCTGGGAAGGCTATGAGCTAGAAGACCTATCTGAGTGCGATTCACCGCGTTCTTGCTGGTCGTCGCGCTTATCCTTGTCCTTTGCAGGATCATACTGGTACATGGGGAAGTCGAGCAATACAGTACGCTTGAGCCAGAGCGGCAACGGTCTGTACAGTGCCGGTGGGAGTGGAACAACAATGGAGGTCGAGTCGAGGTACTTGCGATGGCTATCGCGTTGCTCCGAGTTGTACATCTTCTTTTGGGCAGGCGGCTCTTGCAAAGTCAAGCCACTGACGAAGAGCAGCAGCAGCGTGATGAACAACGGCGACACAATTGAGCCGTACTGTGCACCATATGCACCACCAGAAACAGGCCCGTTGGTAGAAGGCGAGAGACAGAGCATCCATATACCCCACCAGCTAAAGATTTCACCAAAGTAGTTTGGGTGTCGTGATAGCTTCCATACACCTGCATCGCAGAAGCTCTTTGGATGCTTCTTCTTGAACATGTACTTGGTCTGGTCCGCGAGTGCTTCGAACGCAAAGCCAATGACCCAAAAGATAACGCCGACAATATCCCTGCCTGTACCAAACTTGGTTGAACCAGTATTCATCACGGCTGGCGAGTTCAAGATGATGACTGGCATGCTCACGACCCAGCACCAAGCCATTTGAAAGACCCAGAACCCCAAAAACTTGAAGAAGTGATCGCGCTTGTCGTCAAAGCGCGAGTCGCTGCCCGACTTGAGGATGCGGTAGAGTAAGAAGCCAGAAAGCCGCAGACCCCAGATCATGACGAAGATGGAAGCGACGTAGTTGCGCGCATCATTCGGTCGATCGGCGCCGCCCATGAGCAGCGTCATGAGGGCCAAGAGGACGAAATTAGTACCGCCTGCAAAGTCTGTGACTTTGTCAAACTTGAAGGTCCATGCAATGGCGAAGAAGGCAAGGTGGTAGCCGATGGTGGTGAGGAGAGTGCTGCTCAGGTAGTAGCGGTCGAGGACATTGATGGTACCGACTGCCATGCCTCCAGATCCCTGGTGTAGATACTTCGCAGTAGAGCGACGGCCCTTACAGGATACACTGCTTGAGCAAGTGACCGAGTAGATGGCCGCAAGTTTAAGTAGATTTGAGCCGACTTGATATCAAATTCGAGATGATGTCACCAAGCCCGGTGCTTACCTACTCCAGGTACTTCGTCTCAAGCTAGACTAGTATCCGATGGCCATCACTGCTCAGGTCACTGGAGGGCGCTGCTAGTTGAGCTCGTTGAATATTTCTCAGTAGTCATGATAGATAGTAATGCTGAGGGTCTCGTCGTCAACGGAGATCTCAATCAATACGTGATTGAAGCTTCGAATTCATATCAAATCGCAACTACAAACATAGTTTTCAGATTTGCTGCGTACATCACCTTTTGGCTCAGTTGCAAAGACAGAACAACACCATGTGAGACTTGAACACGGCCATCAAACAAAAGGAGCAGGGCGCTGTGCGCGGTCACCACGGGCTTGAAGAGCACAGACACTGCCAGAATCGCCCACATCGCGCTTTGATTCATGGCGTTTCTGCCATGGAGGTCCATTTGGAGGACAACTTGTCGATGGTCCACATTCCGGCTGTCCATAGAATGTATTGGGGTCTCCTGAAAAGTGGCCCGTGTATAGGTATTGCTGAGGTGCGTTAGGATCATCAGACGCTGGACATTGGTAATATATCGACAATGGATCGTCAGAACATGCGAATAGTCCACCAAACCGTGGCACGCCGTTTGGATCCTGCGAGACAGAAGACAAGGTAGGATAAGCATCCCAAAGCGAGAATAGCGATTGCTGCGATCCGGTCTCAGGTGGAAGTGTCGAATCTGCAGGATTGGAAGCGTGCGCTTCAGTGCCGTCTAATGGATGACTGGCTGCACCATCAGGTCGTGTTCCCTTGGCGGCTGAACCTTCCTGAACCTTTTTCGGCGGTTCCGCCATTTGTGATGGTTCTTTTTGCTTTTGACGTCCCGGTGTACAAAGCTTTGGCCTGAAGTAGTGCTGTCCCTTTCCATCAGTCATCTTACAATTGCACCACATATCCCAGTTTATAAGGTCGCAGGATACGTCTTGTTCGTTGACTTCAAAAGTGCTCTGCCAGTGAACCAGTTCAAAAGGGCTATCCATAAGGTCCTCGTTCTTCGCTGTTGTAAAACCTGGCAGTGACAGGCGCGTGAACCAAGTTGTTGGATGACAAATCAGGGTTTTCCAGTTAAGCTGCACTGGTGTCCATGGATAGGTAGTCCAAAACATCTTGCTTTGCTCAGGAGAAACAACAAAGCGCTTGCCACCTGAGTATGAATCGATCACAGGCATTCTGATCTTGACTTTGTTCCTGATTTGACAATAACATGTAGCAAAACAGTGATCCGTGTTGATGTCTAGTCTGTGTACATCTCGAAACGTACCAAAGACAGCCCTGTCGCTTTGTAGGCATTTCCACGGGCCGACCCACCTGTTCTGTCCAAGCTCAGCAAAATAAGCATGATAATATTGCTGTCCAGCATCCTTACACTCAGCTTTGCAATGCTCGTCGAGACCGTCGCGGACTGCTGCACTGCTGCAGGTCTCTGGATCCAATTGTACCGTAGATGCTGATTGCTTCTGCAGAGTCATGCTGTAGCAATTGCGCTCAAGATCATTTGTGTAGGCCCGGAAAATGAGTTCGGCTGGGGATGTCGACGTAGGCGCAACGCGAGCAATAGAAGTTTGTCCCTTGCTCGATCCACTTGTCCCAGAGGTACCAATGGACTTTCCCTTCGATTTCGGAGGCGCTCCAGCAGATCGATACAGCAGAAAAACGGTGCAAATTGAGCACAATGCGAGCTTGATTGGCATTGGCCAGACGTGCCATCGTAGCTTCATATCGATGATGACGTGTAAGGTTGGCGGTCAAGAGGGCTCACCATAAAGCAGACGACGAGCGCGAGTGCCTTTTACATGGGGATTTGATGATGCGACATGATTAGCGTCTCAGAGGTGCAACCCAATGATGCATGAGACAACGACGATTCCATCCACGTTGCTTCAGATGTGTTGCTTGGCATGCGCTCTGCGGGCTTGAATATGCGAGCCATTGCTCCCCAGACTTCACGTGCTCACGCTATGCGTGATATGGTGTTACATCCTCATGCAGTCGTGCGTGAGTTCCGATGTTGCAAATGCGCAGAAAATGGAGCGGGCCGGATGACAAGGCCTTGCAGAGCAGAAAGAGAGCCATCCATATCCATATTGTCAGCGTGAGTGACATCAGCCAGACATATCTTTGGAGTTGCATTTCTGAGAGTGTGTGGTGAGTCCACTGGCGACGGTCAAGAATGGTCAGCTGTCGTAAACACGAGCTGCATCTCAAGGTCTCTGATCGGCTACGCGACAGTGCCGAATGGGCCGATCGTTTGCGACCTAAACGCAGGTGGATCAGGAGCAATGGGACATAAAGGCATATGCGCAATGCGTTGAGCAATGGCCCGGATGAGGTAACTCCAATGAGAACGTAGAGGGCGGTATGCTGTTGATCATGCTCATCGAGTGTCACCTTGCTTGTCTCCTGTCTGCAGATGCTGCACTCACTTGCAGAGAGACTTTTGTAGCATTGTGAAGCCGTCCAACAGATGGTGAGAATGCGCAGAGAATGGGCAAGACTTCCATGTAGCAAGAATGCTTGTACATGAGAGCACTGAAAGGGATTGAACTCGCCGTGACTTCAAATGTTACCACGTTGCCCTGGCCGCACGACAGTACTTATCAACTCTCGCATCTTTAGGAAGCGATGCCTGCGATAGGCCGGCATGATCGTGAGGGGCTTTGTCTGTGCTGACTTTTGGGTGGAGCGGCCAATGACGTCCATGACAGCCGCCACTACCTCCAACAAGTCAGCTGGCAGCTTGACCTCGTCTGTGTCTTGAAAAGCCTCATCAGCTGTTCCTTTATATTGTTAGCATTGGTAGACGCCAGTGGACCGTTCGCACTGAGTGATAATTTGACATCTTCTTCTGATACTGCGCCAGTAGAATGTCGTAGGTATGACTTCGTCCAGCAACAGTACGCTTGCTACCCGTCGAGTGCGACTTGCACGTCAAACTGCGTGCGCACAGTCCACCCTGTGGCAACGGTACACCACATTGCCTCTCGATTCCCACAAGGCCCTCGGGTTTGGCTTCCGACTTTTCAGCTTTCTTGCTCTCCTTCTTGACCGCACCCTCCATACTCGTTTGTGTCTTTTGTGGCGCCTTGCGCGGACCTCCAGCCGTGTCAGAGCCAGCAATACTCACTTCATCATCCAATCCAGCGGCTTGCGCTTTCCGCTTCGTAGCGCTTGACTTGTCCGTTGTCTTTTGTACTGACTCACCCGTTGCGCTCTTCGTGGCCTTTGGCGTACAAGAAATACTTGAAGCTCTCCTCCAATTTGCTCGCTCTTGGCTGAAAGTAAAACTGTTACGCGCATGCTCAAATCTCTTCTTAGAGTAGCAAGGCCGCCTTGTCTTGCCCAAAGCTCAATTACTCGTGCAGCAGCTCTTTGCACACGCTTCTCTTCGCCTTGTACGGCTCGCTTGTATGCAACTGTGACGCTAAATCCTTCAGCTCTGCTGATTCCAATGCGCACCCTTCAGGTCTCAAGCAAGGGATGCTTATGCGCTTATCAAACAAGCTGATCTCCAGGGTGGCAAGACCGAGCTGCCCGGACGCACATTCGGGTATTGGCTTCTCGGCACCGCTGGCCTAGTCTATAGTATCATCAGACTTGATGGTCTGACGCGTCTGACGGCATCAGGATTGACTATTACAGAGTGGAAACCCGTCACTAGATCGGTGCCATCTCTTGCAATGAATACTGTAGCGTGTTATGCGAGCATGCAAGCAGTAAGCCGTCAAACTTGGCACCGCTCATAAAGGTCTCTGGAGACCATAGAGACATTACAGTCAGTATAGACGATGATAAGAGGGAGCCTAGTGCACATTTTGGAGGTAAGCTTGGTAGAGGTACATGTAGTCTAGGAGGAAGCAACCTCGCTCAAGCTTAACTTTTCAACTCTCATCGACGACAACTGTTACCAAGAACCAAACCTGCATGGACTGCATCATGATAAGCTCTTTCTGCTCATAGCTAGCTCATGCAAACACAAGCTCAAGTCGCTGCCTATCTCGCAGAACGACATATCCATACCTCCTCAACATGGCTACAAACAGCCTACGCCCACGCAGGCACGCTTCATTCCATTGAACCGCTCACACATACAATCACCAAGCTCCTACTACAAACAGACATCACAGCCTCTCTTGGCCCTGATGCGCCGAGTTTCCCGCCGCTTCCTGATGAGCCTGCTGGTAGTGGCTTTGTTGCACTACGCGCACCAACGGTCGTTCAGATCATGGCCATTGCTGAGATTGGTACCAGTCTTGCCGGTCAGCTAGATGCAGTCGATGCATTACGAGAAAAGCAGAAACCTATTGAACGACGACTTGTACGACTCAATGAAGAGCCCGTTGATGCAGATGGTGCGCAACCTGCCGCAACGGCGCCTATGGCCAGTCACGGCGATCCTCTGAATCTCCCCAAAAAGACATTACGACTCGTCCTTCAAGATGCACGCGGACAGCGACGTTTTGCCATTGAGCAGAAACCAGTCGCTGCGCTCAACTTGCTGCAAACGCCAGTTGGCAGTAAGCTGCTGCTCGATGCAGGCGTTTTGGTCGTGCAAGGTGTTGTCTTGCTCAAAACCCTCACCACTGTGTTTCTAGGCGGCGGTCTACCAGGTCCTGATACACAGTCTGCCTTGACTCGCTTGGATGCGCTTGAAGCGGACCTCAAAGCACGACGAGACGTCTTGCCACGCGCTGAAGGCCCAGTTGCCCAACGAGCGACGCAGCAAGATGCGCAGGCTGTGCGTGGTGCTGCTCGTGCTGCTACTCGTGGACGTGCAAGAGGACGTGGCGGACGTGGTAGATCATGAGACGTTGGTAGATCATGAGACGTCTCTTTCAATCTACACACACTCTAATAATTACCAGATTGGCTAGGTAGCAACAGGCCGGCGCTTGCCTAGCACCTGTTCATCTAAATCCTTCTTGAGGGCTTGGACCTCTTCAGTCAATTGATCACTCAATACATCCACCTTGAGTTCAGGATCCCGTCCAACCTTGGAAGTCTCCTTGCTTGACTTCTCCAAAAGTTGCTGGCGTTGGCGGACTTGACGCTTGACGAGGGCGCCTGCTGGGCTCTTGAAGAACGCCACCGTCAATAGCATACCGACATGCACGTAGAACCCATACCGCAAATCAAACTTGAGAGAGTCCTTGAAGGAGAGGACAACAAAACTCTGGACAATGTATGCCCATGACCATTGCGTCACGGCCCAGCATACAACATCGTACATCCATTTATTGGCAGTAGGCGTCTTCAGGTCGTCTTGCAAGAAGAATGGACGCAGGTTGCGACGATAGTACTTGCCCATTGTTTGTGCAAATGCACCAAGCATAAAGGCAAGGTAGTAGCCAGGGTAAAAGCCATGCCAAATAGCACTTGTTAGGAATGTTGCCAAGGTTGACAGGAATCCCGGTCGTTTACCTTGAGGTGTGACACGCAGGTAGACGTACTGTTTGAGCCATTTATTGGTATTCTTGTTCCAAGCCTCGAGCAAGGCTTTTGTGTTTTGCGAGGTTTCGAATTCATAGGGTGAGATGTTTTCAATGGAAGACCAGTCTTGCTTGCCGTCCTTGTAGCTAAAGCCGAAGCCAGCTAGGATACAACTGCCCTCAGACAATTTCCAGACGCCATAGTACTTGGTGCGATGCGTCAAAGCAAGTGGCATGATATACCAGAATCGGTATAACCAGGATGTTCTCCCAAATCGATCCGACAGCACATCTTGCACGCTGAAGCGTGTACTGAGCCAACTAAAGACTCCGAGCCAGAAGAGACCCTCAAGTGCGCGTCGCAGTGCAGGTCGTCCACTGCGAGGAATCTTGCGGCCTTTTCTGAATCTTGGAGCAGCTTTGATCTGTGCAGGCGGTTCAAAGAGTTGTAGGGAAAGCCATTTCTCGTATTGGGCAAATTCAAAGGCTGGGCCAATGAGCATTGCTGGGAAGAAGAAGACCCAGGCGAGATAAGCATCGAGTGCTGGGAGATGAGTCAGTGCATTCTCCTTTTGAAAGTCGGCGAGGTCCTTCTTTTTGCCGTCCATGATGTTCCATGCGAATGCCGTCAATTTCATGACGAGGACCATTTGTGCGCCTGTGATGTCGACGGCATCGGGATCGTTGGCCCATTGTCTCGCAACTTGACTGACAGTTAGCGAGCGTTCTCAAGCATACTATTGGCATACTTATATGACATGTGACCCATGATGAAGACGAAATTGACCCAGGGCATCAAGGGCGAGTGCCAAAACCCAGCGAGGGTATAAGTTACAAGACTCGAGACGAGGATATGAACGAGTCCAGTCCATAGATCAAACACACCCACCAGGAAGAACAAGCCGCATGCGATGCAAAACAGGTTCCTGAGGCGGGGTTGGTCATCTGGGATACGCTTGAGGAGTCCTGCAAGCGGATATGCAAGCAGGAGACACACGATGGTCTTGAGAGCGTCCAGAGGCAGCCCGACCCTGCCTGCTGCTGCGGCCAGTAGCCTGTCTAGCAGGTCTATCATGGCTTTTCCTATGAGAAGCTGAGTTGTTGCAGGATGAAATTTGGTCTCGTCGTCTTTTTGGTGAAATTGAACAGCAAAGCAGAGTTGAGCAGGTTACCAGACCATCTACATAGCCTTCTACTCGCTGTATCTAGCAGTATGGTGACGGACGACCAGCTCGATACAATCGCAAAGGGACTCGGCGTCTGTATGTGGCAGATTGACTCAAATGCAGGCAGCACGCTAACAGACAGCCATGATGCTGCTCATCGTCGCGTACCACTACGTCGCCAAGAACACAGGCACGCAGTCACCGCCCTCTGCAAAGGCCTAGGAAGAGATCCATCATGGCTGGAGGTCTACAGCTTCTTCATCCAAATCACCCGCACAAAATACGGCAACACCAACCGTCCCTCCGCATCGCGTTCTTGCTCAGGATGCGCCCTCACCATCTCTTCTAGCTCACGTTTGAGCGCTTGTTGCTCCTCTTCCGGTAGCTTCGTAATGAATGACTTGCTCTTTGCACGCTCCCACAATGCTTCTTCTGAGAGGACTTGCGTCGTTTCTTCCACATACTCTTGATACTTGCTCAACAGCGTCGTCTCCTCCAAGGGTTTCTTCCAAAGGCCTTTACGGTACTGCGGTAGCCCTTCATCGTACCGTGTCACAGCAGCGAAATGCTCATCTTGCAGCTGACTGATCCCTTCCCGCTCCAAGTTCCAAATCATACCCAGCATACCACCGGGCTTCAAGACGCGCGAGATCTCAGTGAGTGCGTCATGGTCCGCAAACCAGTGAAAGGCCTGAGCAATGGCCACGGCATCGAAGTGAGCGTCTGGGAAGGGTAAACTGTATGCGCCTGCTGTGACGACGGGGATGTGTGGGGATAATGCGCTCAAGACGTCTAGCATGCCCGTGGAAGGATCAGCCGCCGTCAAGTCATACCCGCGATTATCCAATAGACGTGTAAACTTGCCCGTCCCGCATGCCTGAGTGGTATTAGTCTTGGTATTTGTGGATGAATAGATGGTAGAAGGGTTACCAAGTCGAGGACTTTGGAGCCCTGTTTCAAGCAGAGCCCAGAGATGAGGACGTTGATGGCTGTTGGCGAGTAGGAAGGTCGGGCTTTGTCGTAGAGGACAGCATTGCGGTTGAAGGAGTCTTGGGAGACTTGATGCACTTTGTCCATGGGCGTCGTCGCGTCCTGGACCTGAACCTACAAGTTGAGCTGCTAAGGGACAAGGACCTTGAAGGGCTTCATCTTGAGTCTACCGGGCAGATGAGATGACGGAGAACTGGAAGTCAGTAGGCAACTACTACTGCGACTACTGCAAGACCTTCATCCGCGATGATGCCTTCAACAGGCGCAACCATGAAGCATCAGATAGACACCAAAATGCACTCAAGCGGCAGGTGCGTACCTTGCACAAGAAGCATGAACAGGAGCAACGAGACCTCGCACGGACGAATCGAGAGTTGCTCAAGATGGGAGGGAAAGTCGCGCCTGTTGTGAAGGAAGTAGACAAAAAGCTGCCAAAGAAGGTGAATGTCGGCGTCAAGGCGCAGAAGAAGGAACAGGCTGGTGTTCTGGAGGATGCAGAGATACAACGGCAAGTACTCGCTGCGCAGGCCATGCCTGGACAATGGGCCACAGCGGCAGTCGAAGTGCCACTGACTAGCGACGTCAAGGATGAAGTGAAAGACGAGGCTGAAGAAGGTGATGCGGTGAAAGGCCCGGCATCAGCTCCAGGGCTCTCATCAACGGCACAAGCTCTCAAACGTGTTCGAGAAGGACATGATGATGAAATGCTGGGGTACAAAGTGGCCGTTATGGAGACAAAAGCCAACAACGACGCTGTTGCTGGTCCTGCTGTGGCATTCAAGAAACGTGCACCAAAGACAAGACCTGCTAAACCAACTTGATGTCCTTTCGATGTCATGACCTTTGCCGCCCGTTGTTCTTGATCTCGACAGTTGGTCCCTTTGACGTGCTGATAGCAGCTTCATGCCCTCGCAAGCAAGGCGCCATGTCTGTGGCAATGTCTGTGAAAAATTCATCATATCTACGTTCCGATCTACAGCGCGTTGGCATACTCGAGGGGCTAGTATGCGCCATAGAACCGTGGAATCACTTGCTCGCCTCGATGGCGCGAGTCACTCTGCCGATCGAATACATCTGCTGAGATCAATTGCAGGACTGGACCTGAAAGGCGTCTCAACCATAGCAGCATGACTTATATAGACTTCTATAGACTCCCATCGCGTCCTTCCTGGTCACCTGGTGCCTGACTTCCATCGCGTCCAAATTTCGCAGACGACAAAACTCAAATTTGAGCAGCAGCAGCGACTCTACATCAGACACATCCTCCTTCTTGCTCTCTGCTGCTCTGCGTGCTCAAACTCTGCTGTATACTTCTCTTCTTCTAGCTGCGGCAGCTACACTCTCGTCATGTCTGGACAACGCTCCACAAAACTAGGGCCAGCACCCGAATTCACTGCCATCATCCTCGCTGGTCCAGGCGGCAATCTCGCACCCCTCTCTGATCCTGAAAACATGCCGAAATGCCTCTTACCAGTCGTCAACAGAGCCATGATCTCCTATCCTCTGAGCTGGGTGGAAAAAGCAGGCATCACACACTGCCTTGTGCTGTGTCTTGAAGAACACGAGACTGCGATTGCCGCCTGGATGAAGCAGACGTGGGCCAAATTATCCACAGCAGGACTCAAACCGACCCTTGTTGCCACCTCATCAGATGACGAATTGGTCGGTAGTGCAGATGCCATTCGCTTATTGATGAAGAATCACACAAAACACAAGATTCGCTCGGACGTGGTGATTCTTGCTTGCGACACAGTATGTGATGCTGCGCCCTATGCATTGCTGGACCAGCATCGGCTAGCGGAAGCGAGTTTCACGGCGTTGTATCATCGTCAGCACGGCGAAGACATCATGACTCCTCAAAAACGGGCGAGCAAGACATTCACTGGCTATGAAGCAGAGACCAATACATTATTGCTCAGTCAATCTGAAGCGGATTTGGAAGGTGATGAACTGGAGGTACGCATGTCGATGTTGTGGAAGTACCCGAAAGTCGAGTTGACCACCACCTTGCAAGATTGTCACTTGTATGTCTGCAAGAAATGGATCCTAGACCTCATCGTCAACCTACCAGTCCTCTCCCGTCTCAATACAGAACTACTGCCCTTACTGTGTAAAGCACAATTTCAATCACTCACGCGCCGCAAGTACGATATTCGGGATGATGTTCGCTGCAGTATCCACATCATGGAACAAGACCCGCCTGTCCCCTTTTGTGGCCGTGTCAATATGACACAATCCTACATTGACATCAACAAACATGCGCTGCGTGTGACGACGCAACCACGTCTAGGCGCCAATGTCGTCCTTGGCGATCGATCTACCGTCGGACCTGACTCGTTGGTGGGAGCGGACACCTTGATTGATGATAAAGTCACCATCAAACGTACCATCCTCGGTGCCCACTGCAAGATTGGGAAAATGGCACGCTTGACGGGTTGTCTCATTATGGACAATGTCATTATTGGCGATTCCGTCAAGCTTGAGAATTGTACAGTTGGACAGGGTGCCGTGATTGGTGACCGGAGTAGTCTGCGGGATTGTATTGTTGGTGGCAAGTACACTGTCAGTGACAAGATGGAAGCCAAGAGTGAGCATTTTGTTGTAGGTGGTGAAATTAGCATGACACTTTAGAGAGTAATGTCAATCGGTGTTTGCAGTACGTGCTCTTCACAGTCTGCTGAGGTCCCATTCTCTGCATTCGTGACAAAGAAGTGAAGGGTGTCGTGCAAGGCAATCATGGGTGCATGCCACTGATTCATGGCATAGGTGACGGCTGTGTGTCCTTTACACTTGAATGCTTGCAGTGTCGACAAGTCAGGCACATCTTGACCATCTTGCCGCTTATTGTCTGCAACCACAACCAAGTAGGCCACAGTGTCCTTGGGTCCACCACTTGGTATGAAGGTCTGAGTAGTGAATGAATGCCGCTCAAGCACAGTGACGGTGACCTGTCCCTGTTTAAGCTGTGGCTGGCAGATGAAGATGTTCCAGACTTGTTCAGCAGCTGGGCCTTCTGCTGGATAGCAGTGCGTGATGGGAGAGACGCGTTTGATCTTTTGAGCTGAGCCTTGGTTGGCCTCTGTGGAAGTGAAGCTGGTCGGGTGATGGTGGACACCGGCAGTATCTAGATTAAGCAAAGCCGTTTCTGTTTCTTGAGCTGTGATCCTCATTCTATGGCTTCTGCAGCCCAGCTTGTCTTTCTAAGTACTTAGCTGCAATTGTAGCTTGTAGCTTGTAGCTTGTACTTGTAGCTTGTAGCGTGTATCGATCAATTTTCAGTTTTCGACGACCAGCAGCGACCAAACCTTCACTTGCCCAGTCCATCCACGGCCTCATCATGCTGCGGACGGCCCCCATCAACCCGACCAAGGCGGCCCTCAGTCTCCTTCCGCCCTTCACCACAGTCACAGCGCACGCCTTCCCCTCCCTGCAACCAGCCGCTCGCTTCGACCTCAAAACATCCTTCCTCCAATCTCCGATGCGCAAAGACCTTTTACATCGCGCTATTGTCTTTGAACGCGATGCCATGCGTCAAGGTTCAGCCTCAACCAAGTCTCGCAGCGATATGACATACTCTACAAAAAAACTCAGACCGCAAAAAGGATCCGGTGCTGCACGACTCGGTGATCGGAGTTCACCCATGCTTCGTGGTGGTGCACGGGCACATGGCCCAAAGCCAAGAGACTTCTCGACAGAGTTGCCGAGAAAAGTGTATAACCTGGCTATTCGAACGGCCTTGTCACATTTATATCGAGAGGGCAAGTTGACGGTTGTTCAAGGACAAATGGATTTGCCAACTCACAAGACGCAGACGGCATTGGCTTTCCTTGAAGGACATGGATTTGCCTTGCCAGAAGAGAAGAAGCCGCTTGGTGGACGGACGCTCTTCATTACAAACAAGCAACGGCCGAATCTTGAACGAGCTACGGCGAATGTGGGATACCTGTGTGAGGTGCTGCGACTGGATGAGATGCTGCTCTGGGAGCTGCTCAAGTACAATCGCATCCTGATTGAGCGCAAAGCTCTCACAGAACTCGAATTCATGACGAGAGTGAATGACCAGTAAGCTGATACGATCAACGCTATAGCCATGTAGAGTGTCTAGATGAATCCATGCTGAATGGCAAGCTCCGCATTGAGAATACCCATGCCAGCTGCACCGAGTACCGTGTTGTGAACCAGACAAATGAACTTGACACCGCGGCCTCCAGGAAGCTCCCGGACACGGCCAACGCTCACAGCATACCCACCTTCTAGTTCCCTGTCCAAGCGCGGTTGTGGCCTATCTTCATCTTGATGCACAAAAATGGCCTTCTTGGGCGCACTGGGCAATGCGTCGCTCTGCTGTAAAGGCATCCACGCCTCCATCGCAGCAACAATCTCTGCGACAGACGGCAGGGCAGCTTCTTTAGCGTATCGAATCGTCACACAACCAAGATGTCCATCAATCACTGCAACGCGATTACAACTCGCACTCACACTCATCTCCGCATGCTGAATGGACGGTTCAGCATAGTGTCCCAGGATCTTACCAGTTTCCCATTCCATCTTTTCCTCTTCGCCAGAGATGAAGGGGACGACATTGTCAAGGATATCGAGAGACGGAACACCTGGGTAGCCGCCGCCTGAAATGGCTTGTAGTGTGACGACATCCACACTATCCATCAAACCAGGGAATGCTGCCTGGATAGCAGCTAGGGGAACAACCATACCTGCTGTAGAACAGTTGGAGTTGGTGACAATGAAGCCGCCTGCTCCCGTCTCCTTTTGCTGTTGTCGAATGAGTTGAAGATGTGCTGGATTGGCAGTTGGCACCAGCAGCGGCACGAGCGGATCTCGTCTATAGTTCTTTGCATTGGAAAAGATCTTAAAGTCTGCCTTACGAAAGGCAGCTTCAATCTCTCCAGCGACATCGGCATCCAGGCCAGAAAAGATGATGTGGCACCCTTCAAAGTGTTCTGGTGAACACGGTTGAATCACCATCTCCTTCACACCATCATGACAGGGCGTCGATTGCTTCCACTTTGTGGCCTTGAGGTACGTTTTGCCTGCACTACGGCTGGATGCGCCTAGCCGGTGGATCTTGAGAAAGGGATGCGTCTTAAGGAGAGTGATGAAACGCTGGCCGACTGTGCCGGTGGCCCCGAGGATGCCAACATTGTATGTCTTCGACATCTTGAGCTCTTGCTTCCTCCTAGCTTCCTTGATAAAACTCACACAAGGACAGCTTCCCTTGAATAGTGGTTGTCGAAGTTGCCATCTAGATCTGTTAACGTTCAACTTCAATAATTTTGGCTGATGATTCAATCACGTGCTCCTCTGACACGCCTCAGGTCATGACAGACTGACACTGTCTGACACTGAGGCCCCCCTCCTCAGGCTTCGAGCAATTACACCCGGGACTTCCTCAAATGTATTTGCTCAGAATGCTGCACCGCATGGACACATGGCTCTCGGCCTCTCCGGAGTCCAGTCTAGTCTCTAGAGCCATGCGCAACATTGCCTAGGGAGGGACGCTTCTCCGTCTTGGCACCAAAACAAGAGCTGACCCCGAACCCGGATTGTGACTCTGTGAGGCTCGAGCTCAGGCTAGTCAAGCACGCGAAGGCCCAGATCCAGGTCAAAGCGTATTCCCCTGAAATGCTTCTCTACACACATGTGTCGGGGACGGGCATGGGTTCTAGACCTACGCGCAACATTGCAAAAGAGATGGACCTTCTCTCTCTTTGCACTTGTCTCTACAACTTCAGCATCAGCTCGGAAGACAGAATGTCAGTCTCTTGACGCTTGACTCTAGCTAAGAAGCTGGAAGAATCAAAGTTTACATCATCGCTGTTGGTGCCCGGCGGACGGAGGTTCGATGAGAAACATGTCGCGCTGAATGGAATTCATCATCACCTCCAAATTTCCAGTCGAAAATAAGGCAGGAGGCGATCTCGGTCACCAAGAATGTCGTGACAAGTGTTGGCAGAAAGTCCACCAATATCGAGAGGATCGCTGGGATTATCACCAAGGTCCCGCAGCCCATCACTCTTGCAATCTTGGCTGGTTGTGGTTTTCTTGGAAGAGCGAGGCAGTTGCTGTCCCCGAAGCGATGGAAAAGCATGATGGTCGAAAAGACATTTATTCGCGGATCGACAAGGTCGTGAATGCACACAAAAAGAAATCAGATGGATGGATCTCACAGCTACTTCTTCGGGAGTTGATCCGTAAGCTTGTTTCTTCGGTGCTCACTGCGGGATTTGAGAAGTTCACGGGGATACGCCAGAGTCCAATGAACGTGCCAAACACGAGGGGCGGAACGTGTGCGGTCTCGGGACGTGCCAGTGGAAGTGACATGTGGACCTGTTCATCATCGAGTCGTCTCCTGTGGAACGCGCAAGACACCGTCGTTGACTCGCTAACAGACATTCTTTATGGCTGGTACGATCGCCTTTCTCGTGATCCGAAAGCAAAGTCTCCACCGATCCCGCCGAGTGAATGTCGCTGTGACATTGGAATCGTTGTCGAGCGATTCTACACTCATCCAAAGTGCTCCACGGAAATTTTCGCATTCGAGTTCACCGCAGAAGCTTCGTGGCCTTTTCGAGTTCCCGAGGGCCAGCAAGGCATAATACGTGTTGGTCCCGAGGAAGTTTTTCCGCCGCCAAGGTTCGACGAAGATTGGTCGAATCTCGATATTATCGGGATGAGGGCCTTTCCACCTGTTCGTGAGGAAACCGGGTTTGCAAAGCTTGACCTTGAAAGGTCCAACCTTCCCAGGCCTGACTTGGGCCAATTGGACACGCAGCACAAGGGAATGCTACTTCCGGTCACTGAGCACGCTAAGAACTGGTTCAAGGACCACACAGACAGGAAAGGCTGGGTACAGGGAGGAGATTCCCCCTTCAATTACCACCATAAAGCAACGAGTGAGCCGCCTGGGCCTTATCATGCAGACGTAATGCTATGAATCAACCGCTAGTTGCAGTGACTGTACTCATCCCTGCGGTAGCCGTCAGCGATAGGTTCATAGACGCCTTTAATTTGAACGTGAGCAGCTATCATCATTGCTACATCAAAACGATTAGAAAGGACAGAGGGATGCAGCTAGGTCACTTTCATTGTTTACAACGAGCCACCTGCCAGTTCCCGACCAGATAGCTGAAGCAGTTCGAAGAGCCTGCGTCTTGCCAGGTACTAATTCGTCATTTTCCAAGTTGCAAACTGCTTGCAGTTGATGGGGTAGTGGTTTTAATGATGCAAGAATGACGAGCGAGCCGCGCGAGATACATTGACCTTCTGGCTAGTCCGCGTGCTTGACACGAGGCAGAACACAGTGCGAGACGACTTCAATGACATTTAGCGATGCATGCGCACTCTTGGAAGCTTGTTGATTGAGTATGAGGTTACGCTCCTAATCAAGAAGGCTTGGCTAGAGTTCGTGACCGCAGCGATTGGTCATGCATGGTCATGGTACCGCGCCGATACCGTGAGTGATGGGATTTAGCTCTAAAAAAAAGCTACGTCGTGCTCAGCTCAACTACTGTCCCCCATAATAAGAGGGAAGCGAAACAGAGAATCCACCCACCCAAGGGTGCTCAGACTCTCCACGCCGGACAACGCATAGTGCCATAAGGCTATTTGCTGGTCATAGAAGACACAGCTAGAGTATTCTCAGGTAGCGCCCGTTGACTTTGCTGATGACAGCGTTGACAATGCGCGACACGAAGGAGAGATGTTCTTTCGGTGGGTCGACAATGATTTGCATGATGTCGGCAGGGCTCGAGTCAGGCCAACGCAGCCGTATGTCCGCCAGTTGAGCTTCGTGGTCGCAGCATTCGAGCAGTGCATGCTGCAGAGTCTCCACAACATCGCCGGTCGGCTTGCATGCCGGGCAGGAGCGATCAAGCTCGTCATCCCTGTGTCTTCTCCCTCTATTGACCATGAGCTGGTCATTACTGCCGCGCATACGCGCAATCCATCTGCCAGCATATCCGTCCTGCATCTTGACATAAGGCCTTTGCTCCTTGAACTCCTCGAACGAGACTGGTGTAATGTGTCTGTATAGCGCGTTGTTGGCACATTCATGCACCCAGTTCTCATAGTGCGTCTTCCAGAGCGACTCAGTGAAGTCTTTGCGGCACGTTGGAGAGCCGAGAGTCGCACCGGAGCCATTGAGAAGTGTAGAGATCTGGCTGTACCACGTTTTGCTCTCGAGAGTCGAGCTCATCGCCCTCACTTCAAGGCTCAAGTCCCAAAGCGAAAACCCTAACCCAGCGAGTGCTAGTCGCCATGTACAAACACGCATGTCAAGCTCAACTTACTCGGAGAACGTCAATTGTAAGCTGCTGCTGCTCCTGCTGCTCATGCTATGTGCGTTTATTTGCACATGCTACAGCTCCTGCTGCTCATGCCATGTGCGTGTATTTGCACATGCTACAGCTATGAGAATGTCGCACCTTCGTGCTTGAATCAATGCTTCTGCGACTGAGTCCATTGCTCATCCGGCCACCGCAGCGCTGCCTTAGCTCTATAAGGCCTAAGCGGAGTTGTGTCTAGCTATCGCGGAGCAGAATCGTTATTATCATGTCATTGTAGACTCAATGTCCATGGTCGCATTGATCGAATTGTCAACGACAGACTGTGGGCTACTGACCTACTATCGAGAGGCTTTCCTGGAAGTGTGCGCAACCTTGGGTCATTGCCGATCAGTACCCCTGACATGTGCGATTTCGAAGTCGTTTGTTTGTCGTACCATATGATCAAGACGTGTCGTGGCCTTTCCGACCGCGGCTTCAATTACAGAAACTGCTCTCACGCGGCTCTGACCTGATCAAAGCCAATGGATGCAACTACGTGGCAAGAGGATTGGGCATGGGCCCGTCCGATACTGATTGACGTGGTTCTATGCACGGCTATCGGCGTATATGCGAATATCGACTTGGAGTATTGGTCTGCTGAGTTATGGAGTTTGCTGGGCTACAAGTTTGGCAGCTCATTCGGATTGCACAGCCAGATGGACGCATGTGCCATGTCTACATATCGGCTGGTTGCAAATACTTGGTCGGATCCACCCAAGACAGACTGTAATCTTACATGCGCTGCTTTGGCAAAGAGCCATTATGATGGCCTAGCCCTTGGGCCTGATCTCTGTCAAGTTGTCAACAGTCTTGCAGACTTTGACTGGCTCTATCTTGAGCCGTCTTTTCTCCAGCAGGATGTGCTTGATGGTGTATCAAGCCATCAACCGTGTAATTGCGTGATGAAGTTGGTTATGCATCGGCAAAAGAAGTTCTCGTCGGATACTCTGCAATGCGAGGTCAGAATCGTCTCCAACAGATTGTCGTTTGCTGGATGGTCGGCACGGCCATGGCGTACCGATGACGAAGACTGCGAGCTGACAACACCAATCACAACAAAACAGCAATCTTCTCTACACATTGCTATGAAGTACAACATCAACAAAGCTTTACATCCTGCCAAGGACTTTCAGCCGGCTAGTCCGCTACTGTGATCGTTCGCGGCGAAGTCAAACGCGCACCCGCCTAGGCCTGAGTGGATGGGTCCTCTGAGCGCCTCGTTATTGACTCAGCGTTCCTCAGGTCAGCAGCAAGTCTGCGATCTACTGTATCAACGCAATTTCTCTATGCAGCAGCGGAGTCCATCGCCTCATCCCGTTGTGAATCGCCACATGGACTGTAGTGTAATATCCATTCACTTGCAAAAGACACCTCCTAAATCGCTTTGTTTCCCACCCTGCAATGCAAGCATTGCAGCACTTATCAGCTGATCATGATGCAGCTGAATGTCATGTGGACAGCAGTAGCCAGGTGGCATTTTTGCGGCCACGTTCGAGTCAACAATGACAAATGTGCATGCGAGAAAGCGATACAGTCTTCTACACCTCGATCTTCCTCAATTGGAAGTCGCACGCGTAAATTCGTGCTTAGCAATAAGACGCACAATGCAATTTGCTCTGATTATGGACTATTGATCGGCTTTCAAAACGTTCGACATCGTTTGGTTCGGTTGTCTCTGAGCCGGCAGTTGGAGTGCCCCTGAACTCCCAGCAGAGCTCGAGATTCACCATGTGTGATGCAACTGGACATCGGGCCGCTATCGCAAATGCCACCTGAAGTATCGATTGACTTATTTTCGCGTCAAGGGGCTTTTAGCAAGAGAATGCGGTTGTCAAGTTGCATTAAAGGCCTCGCGCGGCAAGAACATCCAGTACTACGCCTCTCAAAGTTGCTTCCGCTGCACCTAGTCTTGCGCCGTACCTCGAATGGATGCTATGGCACGGGGGAGACGGCCGCGAAACGTCTTCATGGCGTATCTACCCACCATGTTTTACTATGTCCTTCGAGCAGTTAGGCAACATTACTTCTGGAATGATATGGAAGTGGCTTTCAATAGTGCATGGGACGAATGGATCTATCCCCGCCATTGCGAGATGCCAATCTATCACATGAATACAATCGCTTGGCCTGAGGTTGCCGGCTCATCAAGCTGCGTCTCATTGTGTTTGGCTCGTCTTCATGAACACTTTGAAGGACTGGCTTCTTCACCCGAGCTTTGTCAAGTACTCAATACGGAATCGGAATTCGACTGGTTGTACACAGACTTCTCATCTGCGCAAATGCCAGCTTTTCACTTCGGTGGATTGGATTCGAAACCGCTTTGTATCTGTAAGATGAATCTGATCATGCATCGCCAACGAATGGTTTCAGTTGTGCCCGAGCAGTGTACTGTAGAAGCTGTCGCGAAGCGACTTTCGTTCTGGGGTTGGATGGTGCAATCTGTCACGTCAGGAGACCCCAAAGACTGTGCTAAGACAACATGGATGACACCTGAGCAATTGGCAACCTTCTACGTGGGGATGAAGTATAACATCAGCAAGCAAGGAGAAGTGGCCAGGTGGCCTTATGGTCCTCCGCGACCACTAAAGCCGACATAGCTTCAGATATCCGTCTATTACAGTCATCTACAGCTCCAGAGCTTTCATAGGCTGTAGTTTATCGAGACTGTCTAGTCCTGTATAGCTACAGTAGATGTCCGGCCGTGGTGTCATCTGAATCGACCGGCGATTGCTTAGGCGCCTGTGGACATCCACGGCGCCGGCGCCGGCCAAGGACTCGATCATGACGACTCGAGCATCTTCCTGCGGCCTCCGAATGTCTAGCTCTGCGCTCCTTGGTGTTATCCGCGACTGTACTTGAATGATCTCAAAACTACCTAGAAGGCTTCCCATCGCAGCCGCTGTATCTTGATTGCTGCACGAAGACTAAGATCAATTGAGAAGCGGTTCCTTTTTGTGATCAACCAGCGCATCGAGCAGGCCCGCCTGCAGTTGATCCTCCAATAGCACATCAAGTCTATCCCCTGCTCTATGTTTTTCACATTAGGAGTATCTTAGCTGTAGCGTACTGTGAGATTGCCGACTATGAGTGCCACACAGCCATCGGGTCAACGACAGACGAAGCCCGCTTCTTCCGCCACGACAGCATCGTCTTGATGACAGGCATCCAGCAGGCATTTTCGTTGCGCAGTCCAGGCCATGGATCTCATTCCGGTCCGCCATCCGAGTCTGCAGCCAGATCTCATGCTTTGATCATCAACATTCATTCTCTTGAGCTAAACAGGCTGCCTGTCACGAATGTCCTTTGTCAGTAGCAATATGGTTGTCACTACTCCTTTAAGATCATCGTTGCCAGAGAGCGAGCCGGCAGGTTGCCGTCAAATGTGTCGTGCCATCTGAATCGAGCTGTCCTGGGCGACCGCAGCCTACTCGTTCACCCTCTGCAGTTGGAGTACGCCTGGGCCAACTGTCGCGTGGACCTCGGCGCCAGCTGCAGCACTTTCATCGTGGTATCTCCTTTTGCATTTGTTCAAGTACAGCTGGAGACAATACAGGTAGTGCAATCACAACACAAATACTATGTACAACTCACTGTTATTGGCCCAAGCTCAAGCTCTAGAGAAAGGTATTCTCCGCGCATATGGCCTTCTTCTGCGGCCGTGAACCACACACCCGCCCAAGCCTGAGTGGACGGGTCCTTTGAGCGCCTCTTTAGCGCCTCAGCGTCTCTCAGGTCAGCAAAAAGATTGCAATCCACAATATCAACGCAGTCCTTTATATATCCATCGCATCAACTCGTTGTGAATCGCCACATGGACTGTTGTGTAAGTTCTATCCACCTACAGACACCTCCCAAATCGCTTTGTTTCCCGCCCTACAATGCAAGCATTGCAGCACTTATCAGCTGATCATGATGCAGCTGAGTGTCATGTGAACAGAGCAGTAGCCAGGTGGCGTGTTCGCGACCACATTCAAGCCAACAGTGACCGATGTGCAAGTGAAAAAGCAACGTAGTCTTCTACACCTCAATCTTCCTCATTGGAAGTCGCAAATCTAAGTTCGTGCTTAACAATAAGACGCACAATGCCTGGCGATTTGCCCTGATTGTGGCCTGTTTATTGACTCTCAAAACGTTCGACATCGTTTGGCTCGGTTGTCTCTGAGTCGGCAGCTGGCGTGCCCCCTGAACTCCCAGCAGAGCTCGAGATTCACCATGTGTGATGCAACTGAACATCGGGCCGCTATTACAAGTGCCACCTGAAGTATCACTTGACTTATTCTCGCGTCAAGGGGCTTTTAGCACGAGAATGCGGTTGTCAAGTTGCATTAAAGGCCACGCGCGCCAAGAACATCCAGTACTACGCCCTTTTCTCAAAGTTGCTTCCGCTGCGTCTGGTCTTGTGCTGTAAGTCAAATGAATGCTGTGGTTCGGCGGATGCGGCCGCAGAACGTCTTCTTGGTGTATATACCCCCCATGATTGACTACATCCTTCCAGCAGTTTTGCAACATTACTTCTGGAATGATATTGGAGTGGCTTTCAATAGTGCATGGGACGAATGGATCTATCCCCGCCATTGCGAGATGCCAATCTATCACATGAATACAATCGCTTGGTCTGAGGTTGCCGGCTCATCAAGCTGCGTCTCATCGTGTTTGTCTCGTCTTCATGAACACTTTGAAGGAATGGCCTCTTCACCCGAGCTTTGTCAAGTACTCAATACGGAATCGGAATTCGACTGGTTGTACACAAACTTGTCATCTGCGCAAATGCCAGCCTTTCACTTCGGTGGATTGGATTCGAAACAGCTTTGTATCTGTAAGATGAATCTGATCATGCATCGCCAACGAATGGTTTCAGTTGTGCCCGAGCAGTGCACTGTAGAAGCTGTCGCAAAGCGACTCTCGTTCTGGGGGTGGATGGTGCAATCTGTTACGTCACAGGAGCAAGTCGATTGTGCTCGGACAACAAGTATGACACCAGAACAGCTGTCAAGCTTCTATGTGGGGATGAAGTATAACATCAGCAAGCAAGGAGAAGTGGCCAGGTGGCCTTATGGTCCTCCGCGACCACTAAAGCCGACATAGCTTCAGATATCCGTCTATTACAGTCATCTACAGCTCCAGAGCTTTCATAGGCTGTAGTTTATCGAGACTGTCTAGTCCTGTATAGCTACAGTAGATGTCCGGCCGTGGTGTCATCTGAATCGACCGGCGATTGCTTAGGCGCCTGTGGACATCCACGGCGCCGGCGCCGGCCAAGGACTCGATCATGACGACTCGAGCATCTTCCTGCGGCCTCCGAATGTCTAGCTCTGCGCTCCTTGGTGTTATCCGCGACTGTACTTGAATGATCTCAAAACTACCTAGAAGGCTTCCCATCGCAGCCGCTGTATCTTGATTGCTGCACGAAGACTAAGATCAATTGAGAAGCGGTTCCTTTTTGTGATCAACCAGCGCATCGAGCAGGCCCGCCTGCAGTTGATCCTCCAATAGCACATCAAGTCTATCCCCTGCTCTATGTTTTTTCACATTAGGAGTATCTTAGCTGTAGCGTACTGTGAGATTGCCGACTATGAGTGCCACACAGCCATCGGGTCAACGACAGACGAAGCCCGCTTCTTCCGCCACGACAGCATCGTCTTGATGACAGGCATCCAGCAGGCATTTTCGTTGCGCAGTCCAGGCCATGGATCTCATTCCGGTCCGCCATCCGAGTCTGCAGCCAGATCTCATGCTTTGATCATCAACATTCATTCTCTTGAGCTAAACAGGCTGCCTGTCACGAATGTCCTTTGTCAGTAGCAATATGGTTGTCACTACTCCTTTAAGATCATCGTTGCCAGAGAGCGAGCCGGCAGGTTGCCGTCAAATGTGTCGTGCCATCTGAATCGAGCTGTCCTGGGCGACCGCAGCCTACTCGTTCACCCTCTGCAGTTGGAGTACGCCTGGGCCAACTGTCGCGTGGACCTCGGCGCCAGCTGCAGCACTTTCATCGTGGTATCTCCTTTTGCATTTGTTCAAGTACAGCTGGAGACAATACAGGTAGTGCAATCACAACACAAATACTATGTACAACTCACTGTTATTGGCCCAAGCTCAAGCTCTAGAGAAAGGTATTCTCCGCGCATATGGCCTTCTTCTGCGGCCGTGAACCACACACCCGCCCAAGCCTGAGTGGACGGGTCCTTTGAGCGCCTCTTTAGCGCCTCAGCGTCTCTCAGGTCAGCAAAAAGATTGCAATCCACAATATCAACGCAGTCCTTTATATATCCATCGCATCAACTCGTTGTGAATCGCCACATGGACTGTTGTGTAAGTTCTATCCACCTACAGACACCTCCCAAATCGCTTTGTTTCCCGCCCTACAATGCAAGCATTGCAGCACTTATCAGCTGATCATGATGCAGCTGAGTGTCATGTGAACAGAGCAGTAGCCAGGTGGCGTGTTCGCGACCACATTCAAGCCAACAGTGACCGATGTGCAAGTGAAAAAGCAACGTAGTCTTCTACACCTCAATCTTCCTCATTGGAAGTCGCAAATCTAAGTTCGTGCTTAACAATAAGACGCACAATGCCTGGCGATTTGCCCTGATTGTGGCCTGTTTATTGACTCTCAAAACGTTCGACATCGTTTGGCTCGGTTGTCTCTGAGTCGGCAGCTGGCGTGCCCCCTGAACTCCCAGCAGAGCTCGAGATTCACCATGTGTGATGCAACTGAACATCGGGCCGCTATTACAAGTGCCACCTGAAGTATCACTTGACTTATTCTCGCGTCAAGGGGCTTTTAGCACGAGAATGCGGTTGTCAAGTTGCATTAAAGGCCACGCGCGCCAAGAACATCCAGTACTACGCCCTTTTCTCAAAGTTGCTTCCGCTGCGTCTGGTCTTGTGCTGTAAGTCAAATGAATGCTGTGGTTCGGCGGATGCGGCCGCAGAACGTCTTCTTGGTGTATATACCCCCCATGATTGACTACATCCTTCCAGCAGTTTTGCAACATTACTTCTGGAATGATATTGGAGTGGCTTTCAATAGTGCATGGGACGAATGGATCTATCCCCGCCATTGCGAGATGCCAATCTATCACATGAATACAATCGCTTGGTCTGAGGTTGCCGGCTCATCAAGCTGCGTCTCATCGTGTTTGTCTCGTCTTCATGAACACTTTGAAGGAATGGCCTCTTCACCCGAGCTTTGTCAAGTACTCAATACGGAATCGGAATTCGACTGGTTGTACACAAACTTGTCATCTGCGCAAATGCCAGCCTTTCACTTCGGTGGATTGGATTCGAAACAGCTTTGTATCTGTAAGATGAATCTGATCATGCATCGCCAACGAATGGTTTCAGTTGTGCCCGAGCAGTGCACTGTAGAAGCTGTCGCAAAGCGACTCTCGTTCTGGGGGTGGATGGTGCAATCTGTTACGTCACAGGAGCAAGTCGATTGTGCTCGGACAACAAGTATGACACCAGAACAGCTGTCAAGCTTCTATGTGGGGATGAAGTATAACATCAGCAAGCAAGGAGAAGTGGCCAGGTGGCCTTATGGTCCTCCGCGACCACTAAAGCCGACATAGCTTCAGATATCCGTCTATTACAGTCATCTACAGCTCCAGAGCTTTCATAGGCTGTAGTTTATCGAGACTGTCTAGTCCTGTATAGCTACAGTAGATGTCCGGCCGTGGTGTCATCTGAATCGACCGGCGATTGCTTAGGCGCCTGTGGACATCCACGGCGCCGGCGCCGGCCAAGGACTCGATCATGACGACTCGAGCATCTTCCTGCGGCCTCCGAATGTCTAGCTCTGCGCTCCTTGGTGTTATCCGCGACTGTACTTGAATGATCTCAAAACTACCTAGAAGGCTTCCCATCGCAGCCGCTGTATCTTGATTGCTGCACGAAGACTAAGATCAATTGAGAAGCGGTTCCTTTTTGTGATCAACCAGCGCATCGAGCAGGCCCGCCTGCAGTTGATCCTCCAATAGCACATCAAGTCTATCCCCTGCTCTATGTTTTTCACATTAGGAGTATCTTAGCTGTAGCGTACTGTGAGATTGCCGACTATGAGTGCCACACAGCCATCGGGTCAACGACAGACGAAGCCCGCTTCTTCCGCCACGACAGCATCGTCTTGATGACAGGCATCCAGCAGGCATTTTCGTTGCGCAGTCCAGGCCATGGATCTCATTCCGGTCCGCCATCCGAGTCTGCAGCCAGATCTCATGCTTTGATCATCAACATTCATTCTCTTGAGCTAAACAGGCTGCCTGTCACGAATGTCCTTTGTCAGTAGCAATATGGTTGTCACTACTCCTTTAAGATCATCGTTGCCAGAGAGCGAGCCGGCAGGTTGCCGTCAAATGTGTCGTGCCATCTGAATCGAGCTGTCCTGGGCGACCGCAGCCTACTCGTTCACCCTCTGCAGTTGGAGTACGCCTGGGCCAACTGTCGCGTGGACCTCGGCGCCAGCTGCAGCACTTTCATCGTGGTATCTCCTTTTGCATTTGTTCAAGTACAGCTGGAGACAATACAGGTAGTGCAATCACACACAAATACTATGTACAACTCACTGTTATTGGCCCAAGCTCAAGCTCTAGAGAAAGGTATTCTCCGCGCATATGGCCTTCTTCTGCGGCCGTGAACCACACACCCGCCCAAGCCTGAGTGGACGGGTCCTTTGAGCGCCTCTTTAGCGCCTCAGCGTCTCTCAGGTCAGCAAAAAGATTGCAATCCACAATATCAACGCAGTCCTTTATATATCCATCGCATCAACTCGTTGTGAATCGCCACATGGACTGTTGTGTAAGTTCTATCCACCTACAGACACCTCCCAAATCGCTTTGTTTCCCGCCCTACAATGCAAGCATTGCAGCACTTATCAGCTGATCATGATGCAGCTGAGTGTCATGTGAACAGAGCAGTAGCCAGGTGGCGTGTTCGCGACCACATTCAAGCCAACAGTGACCGATGTGCAAGTGAAAAAGCAACGTAGTCTTCTACACCTCAATCTTCCTCATTGGAAGTCGCAAATCTAAGTTCGTGCTTAACAATAAGACGCACAATGCCTGGCGATTTGCCCTGATTGTGGCCTGTTTATTGACTCTCAAAACGTTCGACATCGTTTGGCTCGGTTGTCTCTGAGTCGGCAGCTGGCGTGCCCCCTGAACTCCCAGCAGAGCTCGAGATTCACCATGTGTGATGCAACTGAACATCGGGCCGCTATTACAAGTGCCACCTGAAGTATCACTTGACTTATTCTCGCGTCAAGGGGCTTTTAGCACGAGAATGCGGTTGTCAAGTTGCATTAAAGGCCACGCGCGCCAAGAACATCCAGTACTACGCCCTTTTCTCAAAGTTGCTTCCGCTGCGTCTGGTCTTGTGCTGTAAGTCAAATGAATGCTGTGGTTCGGCGGATGCGGCCGCAGAACGTCTTCTTGGTGTATATACCCCCCATGATTGACTACATCCTTCCAGCAGTTTTGCAACATTACTTCTGGAATGATATTGGAGTGGCTTTCAATAGTGCATGGGACGAATGGATCTATCCCCGCCATTGCGAGATGCCAATCTATCACATGAATACAATCGCTTGGTCTGAGGTTGCCGGCTCATCAAGCTGCGTCTCATCGTGTTTGTCTCGTCTTCATGAACACTTTGAAGGAATGGCCTCTTCACCCGAGCTTTGTCAAGTACTCAATACGGAATCGGAATTCGACTGGTTGTACACAAACTTGTCATCTGCGCAAATGCCAGCCTTTCACTTCGGTGGATTGGATTCGAAACAGCTTTGTATCTGTAAGATGAATCTGATCATGCATCGCCAACGAATGGTTTCAGTTGTGCCCGAGCAGTGCACTGTAGAAGCTGTCGCAAAGCGACTCTCGTTCTGGGGGTGGATGGTGCAATCTGTTACGTCACAGGAGCAAGTCGATTGTGCTCGGACAACAAGTATGACACCAGAACAGCTGTCAAGCTTCTATGTGGGGATGAAGTATAACATCAGCAAGCAAGGAGAAGTGGCCAGGTGGCCTTATGGTCCTCCGCGACCACTAAAGCCGACATAGCTTCAGATATCCGTCTATTACAGTCATCTACAGCTCCAGAGCTTTCATAGGCTGTAGTTTATCGAGACTGTCTAGTCCTGTATAGCTACAGTAGATGTCCGGCCGTGGTGTCATCTGAATCGACCGGCGATTGCTTAGGCGCCTGTGGACATCCACGGCGCCGGCGCCGGCCAAGGACTCGATCATGACGACTCGAGCATCTTCCTGCGGCCTCCGAATGTCTAGCTCTGCGCTCCTTGGTGTTATCCGCGACTGTACTTGAATGATCTCAAAACTACCTAGAAGGCTTCCCATCGCAGCCGCTGTATCTTGATTGCTGCACGAAGACTAAGATCAATTGAGAAGCGGTTCCTTTTTGTGATCAACCAGCGCATCGAGCAGGCCCGCCTGCAGTTGATCCTCCAATAGCACATCAAGTCTATCCCCTGCTCTATGTTTTTCACATTAGGAGTATCTTAGCTGTAGCGTACTGTGAGATTGCCGACTATGAGTGCCACACAGCCATCGGGTCAACGACAGACGAAGCCCGCTTCTTCCGCCACGACAGCATCGTCTTGATGACAGGCATCCAGCAGGCATTTTCGTTGCGCAGTCCAGGCCATGGATCTCATTCCGGTCCGCCATCCGAGTCTGCAGCCAGATCTCATGCTTTGATCATCAACATTCATTCTCTTGAGCTAAACAGGCTGCCTGTCACGAATGTCCTTTGTCAGTAGCAATATGGTTGTCACTACTCATCTGAGATCATCGTTGCCAGCAAGCGAGCCGGCAGTTTGCCATAAAATGTGTTGTGCCATCTGAATTGAGCCGTCCTTGGCGACTGCAGCGGCAGTGCAGCCTACTCGTCCATCCTCTGCAGTTGGAGTACGCCTGGGGCAACTGTCGCGTGGGCCTCGGCGCCAGCTGCAGCACTTTCATCGTGGTATCTCCTTTTGCATTTGTACAAGTACAGCTGGAGATCATACAGGTAGTGCAATCACAACACAAATAGTATGGACAGCTCACTGTTAATGGCTCAAGCTCAAGCTCTAGAGAAAGATGTTCTCAGCGCATATAGACTTCTTCTATGGTCGAAGCTGGAACATGTGTCCTGCTGGAAAAGCAGTGCAAAGGAGAAGATTGCTCGACAAATGCCGCTTTCATGACCAAGCACTACAACCTCACGCTCAGTATAGTAAGATGCTGATTGCATGATGTCTGATTTCATTCATGGAAAGTCCGCATTGCTTCTTCGAGACAATTTGGTGGGATTCAGCTCAAGTTGTACTGCGCTGTGTACGTTGATAAGAATGTTCCTTATGCTTACTTGAGCTTCAGTCACAGGTCTCGTCTCTCTTTTCGCTTTTGACTCTGTCCATCGCGCATTGAATGCTTCCACTGTGGAGCATCGAGCACTTTACAGCAGCGGTCTGTTCCTGAAGCTCAATCGAGAGATTGCGAAAGTACAAGTACAGTCGCGCTATTCGCTATGTAATGGTGCTACCATGGACATTACTCATGACTACGGTTGCTATGGTGATTGCTAGCAACAGAGTCATCGCACCTTCAGCCTCGCGGCATCACTCCCACAGCTGGGACAGTCAGCGAAGCCATCTTCCTTTGTGCTGCGCTGCTTTTCCAAGACGAAGGCGCTAGCTCCACAAATCTTCTGCCTCTATGCTCTACACCAAACTGCAACGCACTGGACAAGCGCAGCACAGATGTATTTGGGCGCAACGCAGCTTGAGGCTTACTCGTGGTGACGTGTCTGATGGCATGGGTCTTTTCTCGCGTGGCAGTTCAGTCTTGAAATGCCGCTGGAGATCACTGCCATTTGCATACTCGGCGAGGCTGGTAGACTCAATCCTCGAGACGCATCATTGCTTGAATCATGAATTGGGCATGCTCTGGAGCACATGCTTTTCAGCGTACCTGAGCGAGGTCCAATGTCGAAGATTCTTGTTGAGGGTAACCGGCAGCTTGGCCGGGCTGTCTGGCGCTGCGTCTCTTGCAAGAGAATATGGTAAAGTCTCCGTCGCTATCTCTAATCCAATTGAACAGCAAGCTCATACTCAGAGGTGGGCTCTGGTCCTGGTCTCTCAACTTTGTCAGAGCCAAACACGGACCATCAAGACAACACAATCATCTACAAAAGCTGCCATTTTCTCTCAGCTCAAGTGCCCGGGTATCAGTAAGATCGCATCCTATTCTATGGCATTTGTCAAGATCTATCGTGTGGCCACCATAGCTGGTTGCGGCACATAGCTGAATCTGTATATAATCAATACAACAACGCCTAGAGTTCCAGTGATATGGCTGGGGACCTCATTTCTCATCATTGAGTGAGACGCCAATGCTTCATTGTAGATATATTTGACTTGAGGGTGACAAGGTGCAAGGAGTGTGCCAAAGTAGGGCCAAACGGCGGATATGCTACTATGTTGGGTCGTGAATATGCATATGACTGGCACTGTCCTCGATGTATTCTCGACAGACAACACATCAGCTTACAATTCGTTCTTTTTGTCAGTACGACTCCATACATGCAGTTTTAGTAGGGTGTACTCCTGACTCACTCATCTCTCCTGTCGATGATTTGTCGATCTCTGACCTTATTGAGTCATGTAGTTTCGCGGCAGCTCGCCTTCGTGTGGCTACTATGAGCTGTGATATGTGCTGCTTCTTCATCGAGATGGGACTTCCTGTTCTAGGAAAAAAGTATGGCTATTCGCGGGTCGGCTAGTCGACCATAGAAAACTTTGCTCCATCTTAGTTGCGAAGTTCCCTTGAGTTTCGCTTGAAAGTGGCCCCTGAAAATCTTCTAGTGGTTTCCACGTGCCACATGGTCGACAGGGGTTCCCTTGTTGTCACTTTGAGAAGTCTCGCTGGCGTAAGGACGTGCTCAAGCAAAACCCAAACTATCAGGTGCTCTTCAAGTGAGCTGAGCTGCGGCTCTATAAGTCAAACTGAACAGTGCTAGACATGCTGCAAAGTGCGATTTCTGGGGCTTTGCTTTTGGCTTCCCTGACATGGCTTGCTTATCTTGAGGTATTGGAATGCGAGCGAGGGACCTTCCGTATGGTCAAAGCAATCACTTTGAGAAACAACGCGACCGATTGTCTATCTATCTGCGAATCAAATGTTCAGCAGCACTTGGATGTCTTGAAACGGCAACTCCCTGATCCGTGCCTAGCTCTGACAAAGCCGCTGCACGGAGACTTTGATTGGCTTTACACCAATAGCACAGCGGAGCAAATGAAACTGGCTGGTGATTCTACAAGCTTCTCGGTGACCGCATGCATGTGTTCAGTCGATTTGACAATCAATCGAAAGTACAGGACGGATCTTTTCTCAAAACGACCAAAGAGAAAAAGCTCACCATTCAACACCCCGACTTCAGTATCTTCGTTAGACTGTACCTTTGCCGCGATGTCGAAACGCCTCGCAATTTTTGGATGGAAGGTTGACCCTGATGAGATCGAATGGCGGTACAGATTCAAGGGTATGATACGCGAAACCTTGAGCTGCAAGACTTGGACAACGTTGGATCGTCCCTCGATCAAAAGTCCGTTCTGGGTCCTCAAATACGACCTCACCAAAACTCAGCTGCAAAAGATTGACGCCTATCTATCAAAGCCAGAGAAGCCTCCCCTTCCATGGCAGTGAGGAAGTGAGTCCTTGAACAGCTTATGGATTGATTGGACTCAGCTGAGTTTGAAGCAATGCATGGGTTAGTGACAGGCTACTGCTTTTCAGTTACTGCAGGCTAGCTCTAGAAAGGTATAACGACCAAAGCGTCAATTATAGATTAAGGCTCTCAACCAGACACGAGTCTTACTGTGATTAGACTTGTGAAAACGCTATAGGCTTCGAAAATGTACAATTTGTGACTATTATATAGAAATTTATCGTGTTATTGTACCAAGATGCAGGGGTCCCTTTTTCTGAGAAATTTGATGACCTTTGGGAAGTACAACTACAAGTGCAGTCACATGTGCAAAGATCACATTGTTCGCCACGTTGTCGCACTTTGCAGCTGCACTTGATTTCCAACCGCTAAGATCTGCATTATCATCTTCCGTTCTAGCAGGGTATAAAGGGCTGCTCGCCCCCCAGCAGCAGCGCAAAGGTTTCAGAGGCTATTCCGAATCGCATCTTCACTACCCGCGAGGAGGATCAAGTCAAGCACCGTACGGCACAAATGAACCGAGTTCAACAAATCGCCAAGGCGGCTTCTATCATTGCCGTCCATGTAGGCTGCTGGTCAATGTTGATGCAAGCCATATTCCAATTCTGCTATGATTGTGAGCTGGCGACATTTCATTTGACGAAATTGACGTACCCATTACGACCAGAGGAAACATGTGCAACATTGTGCAATGGTGAAGTCCAGAAACACTACACTATGCTTCGTGAGGGTGGACCAGATCGATGCCAGGCTCGTCAACGCAACGCGGAATTTGATTGGCTCTACTCAAATGTCACAAGTTCCAATATGGAAAGCGATACAAAAGCGAAAGCCTTTCCTGTTTTTCTATCGATCACACTTTGCAACTGTCAAGTCGAGCTTACTGTCAACAGGAAGTTTAAGAGTTCCCACTTGCCTACCTGCAGCTTCGATGGTATGTCAAAGCGTCTCGAGATTGGCGGCTGGAAGGTATCGTTGCGTGGAATCAAGGTGCATGAGAGGTACTTCGGAATGAAGAAAGCATTCGATTGCGGGACTCCAACGCCCCTCGCTGAGATGAAGACGAAAGGAAAGGTGTGGATAGTGAACTACAGGTTCTTGAAGGCATACGCCGCATATCTCAAGGCCGTCGAATCAGCTGTTGCCAATGGCTCTATTCCCCTCGGAGAGCTTTGATGTATATAGAAGCAAGTAATTTGCACTTAGTCTCACCATATCTCTTCAGCTGCAACTTGGCTTTTGATTGCAATTTGCTTATTCATCTTAGCATGAGCTGCAGTGAATTCATCCGCACCAACAGCATGCGTTCTAGCTTGAGCTACAACCAAATTTTTGAAACTTTGGGACTTGATTCATTAAGCCTGCTAGATGGCCACGTCTTAAGCTTACTGAGCTGCAGCTGTTGTAATATCTGTAAGAAGCCTTGAGTGTTTCACAATACTGTGTATGACATATAACCATATGCATACATTTAGCGAGATTCATCCCACAGCATACCAGGCCACATTGCCCCAGTAGGCCCTCAAAGCAGCTGCTATGGCTATATTCCTGTCTGTATATAAAGAAGACTCTGTACGGTGGGTTTTTGACGAATCTGATTGGCACCAATGCCGCACCATAGATCAACTCCTGATGGAGACAGGATTTGATAGGAGTATAGGAGTATAGGAGTGTTTTGAATCATGTGAAGTGGTGAATGACTAAACGGCCAGGAGCAAAAGTATGCAGTCCGGATTTCTATTTGCTGGCCCCCTGATTGCGCGCGCCATATCGCCAGCAACACATGCAGTGAACAAAAACCTCTGGAGCCTTGGCAAGATGTGCTTCGACTTCAGCAAAGTGAGTGAGTGATCGCGACAGTTCAACAATCAGTATGGCCGACTTGGGCGTACCTATTGAGCGAGGGCTTGCTTTTGTATTCTACGGCCTGCTTGGTTGTGCTGTCCTGCCCTACGCTACTCGTTTCTTGTCTCAAGGGAAACACGAATGCGAGCGAGTTACGATCAATCTAATCAGACCATTTGTGCACATCAATCACAGCTTACCTTGTATGGAAGTGTGTGAGGAGAAGGCAGATCAGCACAGTTTGCTACTGGATACAGGTCCGCCTGATGTCTGCATGGTTCTGCAATGGAAGTCTGAGTTTGATTGGCTCTACACCAACTTGAGGGTGGAAGAATCGAAGGTGGATGGACTGGGTGCAGAAGGCTCTGCTTTGTTTTGCGTTTGTCATGTTGATTTGACGGCCAACCGAGTGTTTCGAACGGATCCAATAACGAAGAAACCAAGCGAGAAGCGCTTGAGAAGATCACTTGTCGATTGCAGCATCAAAGGTCTGGTCAAGCGGTTGTCTTTAGCGGGATGGCAGGCTCCATACGGCAATCATACTGTCAAATTCAAAGATTCAGAAATTGCAGACTGCAGAACTTGGACGTCGGTAAGCCAGGTGACCAAGACCAATCGCAACGAGGCCTTTTTTATGAAGGTGAAATATGACCAGAAAACCAGACCGAGCACGACCTTGGAAGAATGGAGTGAGTGGCTGAAAACAGAGTACCTATTCTGGGCGAGGGCTGAATGGTGGCTGGATGAACGTGAGTGAGTTATGTCAACGCAGACGACAGATGGTCACTGAGTAAATTTCATAGCGTTAGCAAAAGTATTCGATAACATAGGCACTGTGTTGTATGAAATGCTCGTCGGCGTTTAAATATGATCATGTGACAATGTCCTACTTCAAACGCTTCTGACCTTCAAAGCTGGTCAAATGGGACCTGGGTCAAAAGCCATACCATACCAGCTGTAGGCAGAACAGCATGCTGTTCTGTGAGCAAGGCCGAGAATGTCGGCTTGGCTTGGAAGTGCATTGGACGGACGACTCAAAATTGTTGCTGAAGCACTAGACCGGATTTGTGTGCACAGTCGGCTCAATAGTGGTAGACTACGCTTCCACCTGCACGAAGGCCAAATTGTGATTCGTTATACTCAGAGAATTGACGTCGAAGCACCGCGTCCAGTGCATGTTGGTAACATTGCGTGCTTGCAGTCTTGCTAGACTGAGAGCACACAGCAAAAGAAGATCAGGATAAGTTCGAAATCGTGACAAGCGTGACTGACGCCATTGCCAGGGGAGGGAAGACGTGCGTTGCATTGAATTGAGACTTGTGACTACCGTCGGTATTGACGCAAAGGCACGACTGATCGAGATATTGATTGACCGCAAAGAATGCAAAAGGTAGCAGCAAGCTGGGAAAGTGACTGAACAGATCGCGTGTTGATGCAGCCGAGGACTTATGCAAAAGGGCTGAAGATGCGGAAGGACAGCAGCGTCGCAACCTGAAGATGTGTGAGTATCATCAAGGATCCAAGCTTGGTTTCGAGGTCAGCAAATGCTGGAATAGGACCAAGATATCGATAGCTGAGTGCAGACCAGGCCTACAGCTAACGAGTATGTCAAGGCGTAGGACGTCGCTACTGAAGCTGAAGCTGAAGGCATGGTTGATGGGTGCTAGTGCAAGCCGACAAGCAGAGTCGCTTTTAGACAGCTCTTGGGTATGCTCTCCAGCTGCATACAAAGCCAGAGTTGGGCGCATTCGAAGATACCAGACAAGCTAAGGATTCGTCAGATCTGGTTGGACTTTGTGGCTGTAGCCGTACCCCATAGGCCTATGCAGCACCCAATGCAAGCACACGCATAGTCCGAAACGCGATTGTCGATTGCAGGACTCATCATCTGCAACTGGCTCAGCTGTAGTCTGCAAACAGAGATTGATAGCTATAGGGCTGGTTCGTGATTGTCGCGGTTGGCGTGTTGTGTGCAAGCAAAGACATGGGCCAGGTTGGGCGCGACAAGGAGGCACCATGGCCAGCGCTGCTGTAGGTCATGAAGAGCTCGAGTTCTTCACACTGCATTTTATGCACTCCATACTAGATCGCTACTACATGGGTCAAGTGTACAGCTGCGCGTCTTTCTCATCAGGCGATACCGCGGTCAAGAGCAGCTGAGCTGACTTCACCGACGCCGATCGCACATTGTACTCATGGCAGACGACTTCCGCATGCTTGGCGCTTGCAACGCGTATCTACGCCTCTCGACTGACTACGATCGTATCAATTAAGCAAGCAAGAACGCCCATCTCTCAAGTGTTCTGTGCCAGCTAAGCGCGTAGCTTTGCGCAGATGCCTGATCTGCTACAGTGTCTATAGCTATCCGGGGCAGCGGAAAGTGTTAGGAATTCAAGTGCATCCCCTGATCACTTGCTTCCGCTGTTATCTCTCTGCCACGTCAGCGCTCATGCACGTGACCTTTAGTTTAGTCTTAGCTGGCAAGAGTGCTATACTCTTGTCCCCCATTCGAATCAAGTCTTATCTGCAGCTGCCCTGCGTGCCTGTGTCTATCACCTACGACTACAGCCTCGCATATCCGCCAATCTCGATTAGAAAGACTAAGTCGTTGCATGCTAGACTATGGCATCTTGATGCTCGCGTCCTCTTCCCTGGACTTCATCATGTCGCTTTCAGGCTAAGCATACAGCCACACTTCCGTATACTCACACTCTCTTTGCCAGTCTTGGGCCGAACCACACGTGCAGGGATCCCTGACGCGCTCTACACAGGTATCAGGGGAACAAGGAAGCGGCACAAGCTCCCGGAGACCCTTGTTGCTAAGGAGCTAGCGAGTCATCAAGGTAATCGGTCTGGTCTCTTCACTCTGCATCCACACTTGCAGCTTCTGTATGCATCCATCTTTTCACATGCGACTGCTTCGCTCAAGCTTTCCTCGCTATACCTGGCCGTGTAGTTGCCGACTAGGTGTAAACTTCTTGGGCTTCTGCATCAGTCTGCCAACAAAAATTACCCCTGTAGGCACACCATCCGAGGTAGTGATCCGCAGCATGTTCCATCAGCTGCAGTCTGCAGAGTTATTTTGAGCGAGAACACTTCAACCACGCGCACAGATGTGACCATATCGGAGGGTCTCGTCGCGCAGCTCACGCTTGCTCAATTCTTGTCACGGACTGACTGATCAAAGTCCTATTCTGGTTTCAGATGTCTTTTCAGATGTCTCACCACCTGAAACCCCTGGTTACATCTCGCGGCTATCCTTCTGTGCACAACCACAGCGACCGATCTAGACCTCGCCATCTAGCTCATGGAGCAACCCGTTCAGCATCCTCAACAAGTTGCTTGCTTTCTTCTGGCTCAAGTCTCTTATTCTCGCCTGACCAATCTGAGACATCTCTTGTCTCTTCGCGCGTCTGGCTAGACGTCGCCCACAGTCTTTGGGACTTTGGCCCTGTTTCTTGTCTTACTCTTTTATGGGTTCTACCTCTTGTCTTTCTTGCTTCTAGCTCTAGTCTGATGAAGATAAAAGGACAGCCTTCTGCTGCCGTGTTCTTCATTCACCAACTTCGTACACAGGTAGAATTGCTACTACCTAACAGTCTTGTTGTCTAGTGTCTCCGAAGTAGACTCGACCAGCTCTGCCTCGTACCTCGTGCTGACGTCTCAGCTTCCAACGTACCTCCGTCAATCCCCTTCGAGCCCAGTCGTTACAATTCTGAAGTCACTTGCAATGTCCCGAACACCAATCAGATGCACCGCAATAGACACGAAACAGGCTCTAATCGGGATTGACGTAGTGCTAGTGATGACGTGCCTGTGAAGGCGTCTGAATCAAGCAACCGAGATAGTGCAAATAGGATTGTTACGGATAAGGATCAGAGTAGAGGCTCATGCTCCCTATAAGGTAGAATAAGGGATGCCTATCACGTGAAAGCACGCGATGTGCGGCAGAGAGATGCACTAGCAGTCACACCCACGCGAGTGGATACTAGACTGCTCAACAGGCTCAATTGAAGACAGCTAAAGTTGAGCACATCAGAGAGACAGCGAGCCTGGACTATCATGCAGCCACATGCATGATGCAGCAAAATTTGTGATCACAAACAACACTGAGACGATGTGACGATGTGACCCTGAATTCAGTTCGCAACAAAAAGTCAAATTCCTAAGAGGACGAGTTTCTGTGTGCCTGTAGGCTGTGGATACTGCAAGCCGAGCTGAAATGGCCGTCCTGGACGTTCTGATCCTGTCTCTACAGCAATCAATTCGCTAGGCACACAGAAAGAATCTTCTGCTTCGTATCTTGCTTGCCCCTGAATATGATCAGCAAACATGACATGGTGATGTGATATCGGGTAGTTCGCGGATCAGGTGGCCAATGCGCAAATCCGCAGCTAAGGACCCTTCAACCATTCGCAAGCCCCTGAAGCCTGCAGCTCTTGACTGCCTTAAGATACCAGCACGCACCCTCATCGAATTTCAGCTTGAGGACATTACCTATCACTCCAGCACAGGTCTGCTCTCATCTTTGGCGGCCTGCATTTTGTCAGCTTGGCCGCGGAGCTACGCCTACTCCAACGCAAGAACACGCCGTTACTATCCGTGTTGATACGACTCTCAGCTTCCTCATGGCAATTCGTGTCATGGTCAGCCTGCGATTGGTCGTTCTGGTGATGGTTGTCGGTCTTATTACTGAAGTGCTTCCTATGAATTTCCTCAAAGGCAAAGGCAAAAAAAGCGGCTCGGATTTCAAGCCTATCAAGAATAAAGGCAAACAGAAGGCAACTGCATCTGATTCGTACTTTCGACCATTCGAAATTATCTTTCAACGAATGATTCCAACATCTACTGCATTTGACAAGAAAGGTGAAATGTATTTCTTGAGCTGCTACGATACTTGCGAGCTTGAAGCTCGCCGCGTACTGAAATGGATGGTCAAGGATACAGTGCAATCCATGTATAATGGTGATATGAGTATGCATTGGAATACATATGCAGAACAGGACCGTGGTCAGTTCAACCGCGTTCCTTCGCCTTACGACTCGTGCAATCTTGGATGGATTCATTTGGGCTGGCGCCTCAAAGCTGAGACCGAGCATGTCGACTTGGACATAGATCCCGCCACAAATCAGTACAAAATCAAATCGACAGCTTCCTCGAGCTCGAGCTCTACAAAGTCTATTCGACCGTGCGGCGACCAGGGTATGTTGAGCGCAGCATATCGGTCGCTTCAAAGAACTCTCGCAGAATGGTTAGGTCAGATTGCTGCAACGATTGAACCTTCTACGCGTGGCTCGATGGGTCCTATTAAAATCGTGCCCCTCCACGATTATGTCATGGAACTGAAGGCATGGTTCGATGGAAGGATAGCTTGCGGCGTAAACGCTCCCACCGACACAGATGACGAAGCAGGTCCCAGGGTTTGTCATTGCAACATTGGATTCGGTGTCGAGATGCTCTTAGCAACCGAGTCCGATGAGGACGCGCATCTCTATGGTGACTTCGATACCACCCGTTTGAGTTGGTGCTTTCCCCCAAAGTATGCCTCAACGTTGAGCATTCTTGGCTGGTTTCCTGATGATTTGAAGTTTTGGGGAGTGGGGCCCGTGAACACTTGGCTCCTCGACGTCAATGGCTTAGCTTGGCAAGTGGGCACCAAGCAGGATTATGACCCGAGTTTGATCTCTGAATTGGACACAGTCTTGGATGGTGCGTTTCCGTTGATACGAGGCTTCAAATTCAACGGTCTCTATTCATACAGGCTCCGCAAGAAGCCGACCGGGCCAATTCTAGACCCGAATTTTTACGAAACGCAGAACAATTTACACCTGACCCAAGTTTATTGGTACAAAGGACAAGGCTCTAAGCGTATGCCTCCCGGATATATCTCTGGGCTGACCCCTTTCGACCGAAGCTTCCCGCAGCCATTTGTCTGACTTTCTTGTGAGTCACCCTCTACTGCACTTGACCTAGTTTAATCTATTAGCAGCTAGACGATCTTAACCTTTCTTCTCACTTCCTCGACCTGAATCGCTAGATGATTGAGAGCTATATACACTGCTGTGAGACCGCTAAAGCTGAACTGAAGTCCAAAGTGTCGTGGCATCTGAAGGGCAACACCGCAACGCACCCATTAAAGAGTCAACAGAGTGCTCATCCTGCGACATCAAAGAGTACAGCGCCCTATCCTGCGCTTGCTTGCAGTACGGTTGCCGCAATGCCGTACAGGATCGAGTATGCGAAATCAGGGCGCGCCGTGTGCCAGAATGGGGAATGCAAGAAGCGCGCTTTGAAAATCCCAAAGGGTGCCATGCGTCTTGGTGTGTGGGTGGATGTTCAAGGGCATGGATCGTACAAGTGGCGTCACTATGGATGCATCACTGACCGTGTCATGAACAACATGCATTCGGAGTTTGGATCGGATGCATTTGGGTTGTTGGATGGTATGCCGGACTTGCAGAAAGAGTATGTGTCTATGATGAAACTGAGTATTGGCTGACATGACCAGAGACCAAGATAAAGTGGCTCATGCCATTGAGATTGGCGCAATTGAGCCTGGAGACTACACCACTTGGGAGCCGATCGTGTGCGATGACGGCTGGGTGGAGGAGCCGAAGGACCAGAATCGACCGGCTGGTTCGCCTGCCAAGTCGCCTACAAAGAAGAGGAAGGCTGCGATGGAGGATGATACGGAGGAGGACATCATGCCGCTCTTGAACAGCGATGAAGAGCCGACCAAGCCCAAGAAGCCCAAGAGGGCCAAGAAGGCCACAGCCCCCAAGAAGAAGATCAAGAAGCAGCTGGCTGCGGAGGCGAAGCAGGCAGAAGTTGCGGACCCTGCATTGGCTGACGAGGATGAATTGGCCTCGTCGACACCCAAATCCATTGCCAAAGATGAGCCCAAGGATGAGCCCATTGAAGTCAAACTTGCATCGGATGAGGAAGAAAAGCCAGCGGTCGTGACGCATACGAAGACCAAGAAGACCAAAAAGGCGCCTGCCAAGCCTCGCAAACAGGCCACCAAGAAGAGATCCTTGGACTCTGCTGCTGCATCTGGTAAACAGGCTGCAGTTGGAACGCGACGTGCTCCTAAGCGTGGCGCCCAGAAGCAGGCAGTACAAGAGACTGCCTCTGATGATGGTGAACATTGAGTCTGAATTGCGTATGACATTTTGTGTATTGCTAGTGATGAAGACATGTATAGCTAGATTATGACAAGACTATTTTTGTGACTTGACCTGAGCTGCCTTGACTGAAAGAGAGCACGGGGGTGGCAAGATCCAAGACTACTTCTGCTTCGCTCATTGTTTCTATGCTGCTCTCAATCCTCAAGACTGGACTCGCGCATCGTGCAGCAGACCATCTGTGCTGCTACTCTACTAAGAAAGCTTCTCCTATTGCGCAGTCTGTGCAAAATATAACACGAACGGCAGCTGCTTTTACAGGCAAAGAGACAGATTTGACAGGCAGCGTTGCTTCTACTGAGCCGCCTGGCTGTAAGCAAGCTACAGTAGAGCCAAAGGAATCTATCCTTGAGCGCGATGCGAGGCTCATGGCCCAATTCAAGGAGAAGCTCGGAGGTGATGCGACGGCACAATTTGAGAATGGACAAGCAACAGAGATGAAGCGTTCGGTGAGGAAGAATATGTTTCGTTGTAAGCTACGATCAAGGGATGTGATAGATATGGCTGACGGTAGATATTTGAAGCAGCAGGTGACAGTGGACGAAGTGTAATGCATATGCAGCTGGTAGTAGCAAGAATCACAGTGTAAACCGGCAATCAGTACTCAAGCTGGAATATGGTCCAGATGTCTGCACTACGACCTCCGTCTCCTCGAGCATGGTCAGTGTTGCAATCGGCAGTAGCTCTTCCAGTGCACAGGCCCAGGTCCGCAGTTGAGACTAGCGAGTCGCGACTCAGTAGCGAGCCAGCGTACCGGCCCTGTGATCCTCATATGCATAAGCCCGCACATATGCAAGCTGCCAGCCTGCCACTGTTGGACAGCTGCAGGCACATCACACTCATGGTTGTCTATACAGCTGAGAGATTGGCGAGCCTCTCGGACCAGCGACGGTCTCTGCTGCAGTGCCATCTATCGGATTGTGGTCCATGCATATATGAGGGCTTGCTGCCAACTTGCTGGGCTGTGCTGCGGCTCATGCTGATCTGCAAATGACGATGACGGCTGCCCAGCAAAATGGAAAATGCTGCCTGCTGCTGCCTGCTGCTGCTCTCTGGAACTTGCCGACGAGGGAAATCTTAATCAGATCAGATTAAGCAGCAGCAGCAGCGAACAGATGGAACAGGGCACAGACACCGACATAAGAGAGAAAAAGAAATATACAAGGCAAGACATGGCCCAGCATCTTCACCAGCTGCTACATCCATCGAAGCTATCCAGGACTAGTCCTCCATGAGCCAGCCCACTGCATTTAACGCCGACTCGGCCAGCAGGGACACACAACGCCTAGCGAGTCCTAGGGAAAGTGTCTACTCCCTCGATCGGATCCTCAGTGCACCAACTTCTCCTGTCACGACCCCACCTCTTGTTTCTCCAAGAGCAATACGCCCGCAAGCATCCAGAGCACGGTCACCGCAGCAGACCGGCCGTCATGCAAGACACGCATCCGATGTCCAGTCCATCTCTTCACGCATGTCTTCGCCGCAACCTAGCAGACACCGATCACCTGCCCCACGCGACTTTACAAGGCCTCTTTCTCCGGGCCTCGACTGGTTCCAAGAAGCTGACTGGGTTCATTCCTCAGACCAGAAGCATGGCCCTCACACAGCACACCAGCAGCAGCAACATCCATACAGTGCTGCTATGCGCAACTTGGAACACCCTATGGTCAATCCAACCCGTACCGGTTTCGCTGAAACGGGCACTGCAGAACAAGACATCACTGTGCAGATGCCTGAAACAATTGCTGAGCCGGACATTGCAACATCGACATCGAAAAAGGGGTTGGTCAGGAGTTACGTCAGGTTGTACAAAGGGACGCCATGGTATACTATGACACTTGCCGTCTTGGCAGCCATTGCAGCAGGTGTACCACTGCCCGTCATGTCGTACATTACAGGTACATCCCTACTTGTATAGCTTCTGCTAATACTCAGGTGACATTATTGACTCGTTTGGGAGCAACTACGACAATATCAAGAATAGGATCTGGGTGCTCATCCTCATTGCCATCTCCTTCTTTGCAGTGTCGTGGACATACATGTCACTCTTCAGCCAGATTGGTATGAAGAATGGTGTGCGTCTTCGCGAAGCCTACGTCAAGGCACTGCTTTACGCGGATGTGTCCAATGTTGAAGGCAGAGGCGCAGAAATCGCATCAAAACTCGGCTCATCCATACATCTCGTTCAATCTGGAACAGGCGATAAAGCTGGCTTGCTCATTCAAAGTCTGTCGTACTTTCTATCGGCATTCATCGTTGGGTTTATTCGCAATCCTATGTTGACTGCTATCCTGATCCCTGCAGTACCAATCTTCCTCATCATCGTCACAGTGGGCAGTCGTCTCACTGCACGCTACAATCAACGCATCGACGAAAAGAACCTCGAGTCAACCACTTTTGCACAAGAATGCTTCAAAAATATCCGACTCCTCAAGACCTTGAATGCCCAGACCGTCTTGTCCAAAAGATTTGCAGATATCACCACCAGCTCACAACGGGATACCATCAAGCGTGCGGCTGTCGGTGCGCTCACCACGGGTTGCATCTATTTTGTCATTTTCATGACGAATGGTCTGGCTTTTTGGCAAGGTGCACGTCTGATTGTCTCTCAGGATCAAGCTGGTGCCGGTGATACCTATGTCGTTGTCTCCCTCGTTATTGATTCATCCTTTGTGGTGGGTATGATTAGTCCCTTTCTGCAAATCTTTGGTACTGCAGCGAGTGCAGGAGAAGAGATTCGTCATGAAGCCGAACAAGTCCAACCCATCAATGTCGCGAGTGCCGATGGGATTCATGTTTCTCCTGATTGTGATGCACACATACAGCTTCAAAAAGTCGACTTTGCCTACCCGAGTGCACCGCAGACAAAAGTACTTCGCGACTTTACCTTCACCATCCCAGCTGGCAAGTTTGTTGGCATTGTTGGTCCGAGTGGCTCCTCGAAAAGTACCCTCGTCAACCTCATTCAGCGATTCTACGACAAGACCAGTGGGAGTATCTTGATTGATGGGGTTGAATTGACAGACCTCAATCTTGCATCGCTACGCAAGCAAATGTTACTTGTGAGTCAAGAGCCAGTCTTGTTCTCCGGTAGTATTCATGACAATATCGCTTCAGGTCTTCTCAAATACGGGCCTCTACCAGCTCCTGACACCCTTAGAAGACTGATCCAGCGAGCAGCAGAAGATGCATATGCAGCAACATTCATCGAGATGCTCGAGGAAGGTTACAACACTCAAGTCGGTGCAAATGGCGGTGCGAAGTTGTCTGTGGGTCAACGTCAACGTATTGCCCTCGCTCGCGCACTCATCTCGAATCCACGCATCTTGCTATTGGACGAAGCAACCTCAGCAGTGGATGCGCTCAGTGAGCGGTATATCGCAGAAGCACTGCGTCGACCCAACGAAGGTGGCAAGCCGCGCACGACTGTTTGTGTGGCACATCGTTTGTCCACCATTCGCGAGGCTGACTTGATCTTGGTCATGGCAGACGGGCAAGTGGTTGAGTCAGGTACACATTCTGATTTGCTTGCTCGAGATGGTAGATATGCCGACATGGTGGCACTTCAATCCATCTTGCCCGTTGAAAAGGAAGACGTTGCAAGCGAATCAGACTTGGAAATTAGTACGCCTGATTCACTCGCAAAGGAACCCTTACTCATGGATGATGTGCCTATTATTGATGATGATAATGCTGCGGAGGAACCCACGAGAAGCTTGCTGAGAGATATCTATACGCACGCTCGACCAGAACAGCGCTGGATCGTACTCGGTCTATGTGGCAGCTTCTTTGCAGGCAGCATCACCGCAGCAGATGCCTTGCTCTTTGGTCATCTCATCAGTGCGCTCAATGCCGTCAATGATCCAGACTTTCTTCGTTCACGCGCAAGCTTCCTCGCCGGCTTCTTTGTCCTCATTGCAGGCGTCGCCTTGCTTGCCTACTTCTTTATGGGTTTCAGTTTTGGCGTCTCGAGTGTGCGTTTGACGCAACGTGTCAAGAATCGAGTCTTTGCTCAGCTCTTAGAGACGCCCATTGAGTACTATGATGATGAAGATAATTCGGCTGACCGCATCGCCTCGAGAATCGATACAGATACGGCGTCCCTGGGTGGTCTGTCCGGTCAATTCATCGGAACAGCCTTTTCTGTCACCACATCCATCCTATCTGGTGTCATTCTCGCCCATGCTGTTGCGTGGAAGATTGCGCTGGTACTCTTTCCAGCAGTGCCGCTCATCATCCTTGCAGGGTATGCGCGTCTCAAGGTCATCTCACACAACCAGCACCGTAACGAGACTGCCTTTGAGGATTCAGCAGCACTTGCCTCTGAGGCTGTCAATAACATCAAAACAATCGCTTCGTTGTCCCTTGAGGCGGACTTGTATCAGCGATACACGCAGAAGCTAGAAAGCACGTACAAAGACACTTGGCGTTTCATGGCAGCATCTACCGTTCTGTTGGCAATGGCATATACGCTCCCGTTCATCATTTATGCTTTTGCCTACTGGTGGGGAAGCTACTTGATTGATCGCAATGAGTACTCTACCACGCAGTACTTCATCGTCCTGCCAGCTCTCTTATTTTCAGCACAGACCAGCGGTCAGATGTTCAGCATGGCGCCAGACTTTTCGCGTGCCAAGATGGCAGCAAAGCAAATCTTTGCCAGCTTCAACAAGCGGGTAGAATCAGGCGGTCAATGCCAACAACTACCGGCACCATGCGGCCGGATTGAATTTTGTGGTGTGACTTTCCGGTATCCATCTCGAAACGAGTATGTTGTTCATGACTTGTCGTTTGTCATTGAAGCTGGAAGGCGTGTTGCCTTTGTTGGACGGTCTGGGTGTGGCAAGACGACTTTATTTTCACTGCTTGCTCGATTCTACACACCGGTTGCAGGAACCATCTTGTTGGATGGGTTGGACATTACTGCTTACCCACTAGACGAGCTTCGTCGGAGAATTGGATACTGCCCTCAAGAGCCCAGTGTCTTTTCTGGCTCGGTACGCTTCAACTTGACCCTTGGCACCATTCAAGATCCAACAGAAGAGCAATTGAAGAAAGCATGCCAGGAAGCTCAAATCTGGAGATTCATCGAGACATTGCCACAAGGACTTGATACGACCCTGGGTCTGGGTGGTGTGAGCGTTTCTGGTGGTCAACGCCAACGACTTTCCCTCGCTCGTGCGTTCTTAGCGCGCGAGGCACCTGTGTTACTGTTGGACGAACCAACTGCTGCGCTGGACGCACAGAATGAAAAGCTCGTGGACGCTGCATTGCGACAAGGCACACAAGGTCGTACATGCCTTCAAATTGCTCACCGCCTCGGTGGAATTGTTGATGCAGATGAGATTTTCGTGTTTGATGGCGGTCGTATTGCTGAACGCGGTACGCATGCTGCCTTGCTGAGCAAGGGTGGCCTGTATGCGGACTTGGCGAGTAGCATGATGTAGATAGTCACCGGTTTAGATGGTCACAAGCATAAGCATAATCATGAGACAAGGAAATAGATAGTGCACGTTGGGTTATGTTTAAAGCATCGCTATCGCTGAGGAACACATACAGGATTGGGCCTTCAATATTTACAAGATGTAGCCAAGGATGTCACTGAGACTCAACATTCCTTGCAATTTACCAGACTCTTTCTCCACAACGACGAATCGATGGACGCGTGTCCGCCGGATTGCATCAAAGACACCCTCGAGTGTATCTGAAACTGTACAGGTTGGGACGCCAGCGAAATCATCCCCACGCTTGAGGATTGCTTCACCAACAGTCATTTCGAGGTCGTGGTATGCGCCGTCTTGAATCAGATTGAGGACATCCACCGCTTCAAAGATATTGAGGAGGACTTGATGCGCGTCAACAATGGGAATAGCAGAGACACCAAGCTTGGACATGAGATGAATCACGTCAATACACGGCGATTCCATCGTCGCTGTCGCAATGATGTCGCCATAGGTTCCAAGCGCCATGTCCTTCAGTGGTAATCGCAACTGACTTGTAAAATTGCACTGTCGTTAGTTGTGTAGTTAAATAAGAGGGCATACGTTGATGGCAAGCCATTTGAGAATCCTGTACTGCGTCAAGACACTTATCAGCATTTCCTTGCCAGTCTCCGAGTCGCGATCCACAAGCGGTATCCGCCGCGCTTTTGCCGTATGAATCGCTTTACACGCATCATACAGATTCGTTGAAGGATTGATACTGATTGTCTCTGGTGGTATCGCGCCGACTTTACGTTCCACTTCGCGCAGGCCATCGAGCCTAAATGTATCAATCTCAGCGACCGCGTCTGGGAATGAGTGGTATTGATAGTAGTACTGAATGACATTGATGAAATCAAACGATGTAAGGAGCCCAGCGAAACTCGACCGTTCGCTGTTCCATAAAGGCGCCGAGACAATACCTGTGATTGAGTTAACACCTTGGCGACTGACAAGTACCGGGCTGAGCCTACCATTCTGGAGCAAGATTGAGAGTGATTTCTTGACAAGCAAGGTTGTATCGAGGACAATGAGTCGGAATGAGACTGGCAGTACATCATAGCACGTCCGCTTCTTCATGAAGGACCGAAGCTGCTCGAGCGACTGTTCCTGCGGATGCGCATGGCTATCAGGTGTCTGCAGCGGTGGTGTGCTTGCAATGCGGTCAATGGACATGGCCCTTCTGTAGAATCTCGGTTTCAGACCTTGAGATGAAAGGGCCTTTGTAACTGCTATTCCCTCGAGTACGCCTTGCCTCTGATTATCCTCCCGATGTCCTTCCTTCCAGCTGTTCTTGTAGTTTGAGTCTTGGTCCATGAGCACTGTGAGAGGCGCGCTCCTCAACCGCATCCATATAGACAGTCACAACTGCGCTCAACGCTCTTAGCTTGTGATTCCACTGCTTTTATGCCCTCTGCCTGCCATCTAGTAGGGAGGGCTCTGCTTCGCTTGTCTGGCAGAGATACCTTCAAGTACCTGCAGACGCAAACAACCAATAACCTCAAGTCGCCGCAATCGCAGTATACTTGCTTTTTGAATGCACAGGGACGCGTGCTGCATGATGCATTCATCTACAAGATCGCAGAGGATGCTTGCTACCTAGAAGTAGACGCAGAGCAGGTCGCTGCTGTGAAGGAACATCTCTTGCGGTATAAGCTTCGCTGCAAGTTTGTGCTCGAGGAAGTGGATCCTCTAGCTCTATCAGTCTTTTCTACGGATGCTGCATCGACAATGCCTGCAGAGCTGATTGAGACTAGTCAGGACGACTTGCGTGGACCAGACATGGGTCTGCGTGTCCTTGCAAAACCAGACCTCATCAAATCACATACAAACGATACGCCACTCACTGATTATATCAAGCGTCGCTTCCTCCGTGCTATTCCCGAGGGAGCCCACGAGTTTGGTCTTGATGCATCAGGTTTGCCACTTGAGCGGAATCTTGACTTGATGGGCGGTGTTGACTTTCACAAGGGTTGTTATTTGGGACAGGAATTGACTGTACGAACCTATCATACGGGTGTCATTCGTAAGCGCATTTTGCCTGTACGTCTTGCAGAGTCTGCTGCAGCGTTGCCGGATGCGTTAGAATCCCAAATGGATGCGGGTGATGGCAGTATTGCATACACACAGGGGAAGCAGGATATCAAGCTGGAAGGAACGAATCGACCAGTTGGCAAGCTTATTGGGCGAATGGGTAATCTCGGGCTTGCCTTGTATCGACTTGAGAAGCTCAATGCTGGACCTGGACAAGTCGTTGGGAGTGATCAGCTCGTCAAACCATTCGCACCGGCTCATTGGACAAAGAATGTCATTGGCAATATAGACTGAGAATGAACGAAGCGCATCAACTACTTGTAAGGACAACCACGCATCTTGTCAGCTTGAGCAATAACCTGCTCACGACCCTGATGCATGAATTTTGCAGGTCCAATCTCATCTTGCACCATGAATCCATCTTGCATGTACTTCGCTGCGTCATGCTTGACATTGAACCCCCAGAGTGCAGCAAGCAACGTATTGTAGAGGGATTGTTTTACATAGTGTGGTGAGAATCGCCAATTGTGCTGCTGAAATTTCCCCTTGGGCGTCTTGGCGATGGGAGCGGTGACATGACGAATCGGCATGATCAAGTTGGCAAGAATGAGCGTACGCAACCCAAACACAAGGCTGATGAGGAGATGCACCCAGTACGGTTGTTGTGGATATCCAAAAGCATCACGTAGGCGATCTGCCAAGAGTGCATAGATAATTCGGCGTGCGAATGGATGCAGCAGTCGTGGGACAGGCGCAAGGAACACCTTGATGGTCGATTCAGCGAGTTGCTTGTTTGTGTCTGCATACTTCATCTTCTCACGTTCATACGCTTCAGACCATCCGATGAGTGCCTCCAACGACTCGGGTATGTAGTGAATCTCCATACGCTCTCCGATCGTGCGCCAAAAGACGAAGCTTGCCTGTTGCTCTTCAGGCAGCATTGAGCGCACGGCAAATCGCTTTGACCAAGTCATTGGCTCAATCACAAATAGACTGAGCGTGTATAGCAAGTCATCCTGAGAGATCTTGGACCCATAACGACCATGGATATAGTTTATACGCGCGATCGCCAGCGTTGCTTCTTCCGAATTGAGTTGGAAGTAAGATGCCATGGTCAATAAGACACTTGTATCTTCTGCGCGTTTTGCCGCATCATCAACGAGTTGCGTCGTTGCAGACAGGAGCTTACTGATCGTTGGAATAGCATAGGTCTTGAACAAGGAGAATTCCAGGGCTTTCCAATACACGAAGGGTTCCTCGTAGTGCTGGAAGTGGAGGAGTACTTTTTGTGCCACAGAGGGTGTTTGGAAGTCCTTGCACTGTGCCTGTGTCTCTGCCAGTCGCAGTCGTCGCTGTCGACGCACGAGGTAGATCCAGCATGCCAGCAGCACGAGGAGAGGGAGCATGACACCCATGATCCCCCAGAGTGAGCTGGTTTGTGAGGGTGTCGCCGTGTGTGGGAAAGTCGACAAGGTAGCCATAGCCAGCTGGTCAGTCGCCAGGTAGATTGGCAATGGGCAGAAACTACTCTGATTATGAGGCCTGATATAGAAGCAGCCTTAAGTCTAGCTGATCCTGCTTGGAGAGACGTAGGGTCTCATCTACCTGTAGTCTCTTGAGCGCAACAACTTGATGAGCCTGGTCACAGAGACTCTAATAGCTAGCCAGGTAGCGAGTGATACGGAAGCAGCTCGCAGGTCAAGACGGTCATGGCTGCACGGCATGTCTCTGACTCTATATTCTATACTGCAAGACAGATGCGCCGTCGCATGCTTATATGTGCTATACTTTTCAGGGGAATCATGCAAGGGGTCGAAAGTCTCAACGACGCAGCTTGTAACTGTCTATGGAGTATATCAGTCAGTGTCTCACAGCTTTCTTGCTGACTATCCATGCTCAACTGTGTCCTTCTCCATTCCTGTTTCAACGACATCCATACTGCTTGTCGCTGTGGCGCCCTGTGCTAGCCTTGCCATGCATCAAGCTATTGCTGGTCCAGCTAGCTTAGTCGCCGTAGCCCCGAGAGTAGGCTTTTGTCTGCTTCATATACCTGCAACTTGTATATTTTGGAGCAGATGAAGGTGCACGTTGCCAAATTGAACTGCTCAGAGCTGCAGAAAGTCATGGGAGCTGATGACTCACTGACTCAGTGATGAGAGTCTCAGTTTCGACTCCTGAGGTCCAAAAGCCATGTGATGAGATGTCAAAGGAGGTGAAGAGCAATGCAGATGTCGATGCTCCTCGAAAAAGCGTACTTGCGAGAGACCTTGGTAGACCATCTGACTTGTCTCAGCTGCTCACCAAGCGTCCATAGCCTTTCATCCAATAGCCCCGTCCATCAATCCATCCCGAAGTCAAAAGCGCCATCATCAAAGAACTCAAACATACTCGTATCCACATCAAACCCTTCCAATGCCATGGCAACAGCAGCGTCTTCTTGCTCCTGTTCTGTCTGCGTTGTCGGCAAATTCGTTTGACCACCAGCACCGTCCGTCGACGCTGTTGGACCCGTAGCAGCCCCCAAATCTTGTAGAAAGGTCAGGGCATTCCCAGCAGAAATGGCAGATAAGGCTCCACTTTCCTGGCTCACAACAGTCGGTATGCGCGTATCTAGCGAGAGTGACGCGGGTGTCTCGGCAGCTTGTGCAATAGGCGTCATGCCATATGCATTGTTGTCAGAAGCAACGGGTGTTTCTGATGGTTTTCGACCTTCCAAGTCAATAATGGTCATAGCCTCCGGTTGTGCATAATCAGCTAGACCACCAACGGGTTGATTGTCTGGATCATGCTTGATGGATAACTCGGGTAACCCATCTTGACCAATTGACAATGCAGCAGATTGCGCCTGACGATCTGCTCGTTCCAAGACTTCTCGACAACGCAAGAGGCTTAATTCCAGCTGGTCTAGCGTATCCATGAATTGTGCATGCGCCTTTTTAATACGCTGTTCACCAGATCCACCCTTCTTTTGAGGTTGTACTCTGATAAAGCATCAGCTGTGTGTTTTGACGGAAGAGAGAGTTGGTTACGGCTTTGGCGGCGCATCGTCTTGAGCATGTCGCGCTGTATTGTGTTCGTAGTAGGCATTCCCGATTTCGAGAAAGATTGTATTGAGTGATGACGTGAGTGTCAAGGTTTGGATGGATAGCTGCGACACGGCCGTCATGAAGCCTGTGACTGGTTCGTGCCAGCGCGAGTGGATCAAATTAATTGGGTGTAGCTGATTGAGTATGGACCGAGCTGATGGACGACATGAAATTAGACAGTCACAGAACTATTTGGACAGAGCTGGACTGATATGATCATCCTACATGCTATTGAAGGCTATACCAAGTCACAGGACAATAATCGCTTGCGGTGATAGATCCATCCACCGAGTGCAAACAAACTCGCAAAGAATGCTACCCATAGCAAGACAAAAGCCGTAATGCCAAGCTCGACGGGTGCAGGTGCCAACACACGCTGAAGAGAACCCATACTGATATGCGCAATGAGAACTGTGGCAAACAGCAAGATCGTCAGCGTCAGCGATAAGAAGAATGGAACGCGTGTCCAAAACACACGACCGTAGTGTTTTGTGTGTGTGAGTCGACTGCGTGGTGGAAAACAACAAGCGACTAGAACACTGGTGCTTGAGAGTGTTGCAGCAACGAGCGCTGCAAGGATCGAGAGGGCTTCAAGGAGTGTATTGCCTGCAGAGAGTCTTGTGAGGACATCGTTACCGAATGCTGATGGATTGGCGAGGGTTGCGAGACTGCCGAGTTGGAAGGTATCCATGAGTTGGGTCAATGTTGTGGCTGCCTGCTGCGTATTGCCACAAGCGACAGTACCAATTAGATATCCTGGGTTGCCTGTGACATTGGATCCTGTACAGCCTCCCCAGATGCCTAGCTGTAGGATTGCCGGTGTTACTGCTCCAAAGAGCTGCGGGACTGATCTATCCCTGCGTGTATCAAGACGCAGCAAGAAGATGGTTGTGGATAGGCTTGAGGTGTTGACATTGCCGCAGAGGAAGGGGAGGATGAGGCAGAGTGCGAGGAGTGCAAAGAAGGTGAGTATGAAGGGTAGCTTGATCATGTTGCAGTAGGGTGCATGGAGCTGGAGTGCACATGGAGGGAGTAAGCTGAGTGTGTCTTTATGCGAAACAGAGCACTATGGGAGTATGTGTTTGGAGCGTAGATGACAAGCAAAGATGGTAGTCATGACAGTCATCAGCAGTGTAGATAGTCAGTCAGTAGTCAGTAGATAGTAGTCAGAGTCAGTTAGTAGTCAGAGTCAGTAGCTAGTAGATTGTAGTCAGTCAGCAGTCAGTATTCAGTCGTCGTTGTTATGTCATGTCTCGCTGTCCAAGAGTCGAATCAGAAATCGATCGCAGCAGAAGACAAAGCAGAATACGAGACAGACAGAGCGACGCAGCTGGAGAGGGGCAGACACTCAGACAAGCAGTACGCTGCTCGCTGTCCCCTGTCCACTACTCTCTCCAGTAGCTAAGTCCATAGTCAAGTAACCAGAGTAGCCACACGCAGCAGCACCATGGCAAGCGCACCAGCACCAGCCTACCTCACCGTCAGGCACATCCCACCCTCGCCCAGGTCATCGACCGCTGCTGCTGCTTCACAGGGATACATGCAACAAGCAGCAGCAGACACCATCACGCGTCCTCGCACTGCACCCCGTCTCATCGAGCAGGCACCGCGTTCAGGCGACATCCTCGCACACAAGCAGACACCGCCCTCACAGAGACTCACGGGAGCACCGTCGTATATGACCACCTCCTCGCCCTATACCCATGCAGCTGGAGATGCTGCCGGTAAAGAAGGCAGTGCTGGGACACCTGCGCTTGTACTACCTGTCAATCCGCGTCATGTACGCGGTGGAAGTATCTCGAATGATACACTATCAACGTCTTCCTCCTCAACATCCTCGCACAGCGTCAACTCCGCAAACAGCGTTGCATCCCTGCCTGCACAACTACCAGGATCTCCTCGAGACAAGGAAAAGGGTACCTCATCGTGCCTCGATCAAATGATCCCGTTGCAAGAATGCGCAGACTCCATGCTCGTTCCACTCCTACATCGTCATTTGGAGATGCAATCGCTCATGGCGTGCAACAGCAAGTTATTCGAAGGCATGGCACAGTGTGTCGGCGAACACGCTTGGGAACAATGCCGTCATCTCTGGACACAAGTCACACGGCAAGAGTGTGGAGACATGCAATGGCTGTACAAGACGCGTGACTTGCTACAAAACGGAGGCGGTATGTCTGCCGTTTCAACACCCCAGAATAGCGTCTTTCCAGCATCACCCTCACCTACCAAATCAGCTTCGTTTGGGTCAACGCGTGGCTCGGCGGATTGTGTGGGGAAGCATCATTGGGCTGCTTTTTGCGACGTCGTTGGCTTTGATCCGAATGAAGTCTTGACGGAGGATGCATCTGGCTTGAGTGATACAGCTACGCAAAGTGAAGGCGATGATCTGTCCAGACCAAACTCTTCTGCATCGTACCTCTCGACCTCAACAAGGAATGGCGATGGCAAACCTTCAGCAAGTCACTCGAGGCAACACAGTGATTCTGGACGTCTACGTGTCAGAGAGACGATCCCCGAAGAAGACTAAGCTCTTCCCAACCTTATTCAACCCTTTTTTCATTTTCTCTACGCTGCGATGGCCTCTACGCGATGCATTATTTCAGCTCGTCTTTATGCTCTCATTTATCTTCTCAATGCTGCAGTTCATGTCTATAGACTTAGCCAGCACATAACTGTCTCTCTGTTTCTGCTGGGAATACTTGTGACTGTTGCTTTCCCCGGATGCGGAACTTGCCAAGCCCGACCCAGACCATTCACCTCTTCAAGTCTCTTGCACGGACAGGATTGTACTTATCTAGTAAGCCGTATATACTTGTTAAAGCCGGCTACAAGACCATGCTGCTCCGGTAATATTCCCCTGCGTGACTGTCCCGCGTTTCGGCTTTTCTTGCGTGTTTTGGCTGCAGCATTTCATCATCATCCTTCCGCAGCCAAGGCGACCATTCACCAAAGCATAAGCTTAAGCTGCTTGCTTGTCTTGTTCGTTGTGTTTTAGGCGCGGTCTATCAATAACGTTGCTAGTCCTAGGGTTGTACACATGTCACCACCAAGTCTACGCAGCGGCCGCGGTCTTGCGCTCGATACCCATCAAGAGGCAAGCATCCTTCCTCCCTTCACCACCAAGAAGGCGATTGCCAGTACAGGCGGCGGTACGACCAACATCAGCATTGCCCTTGCTGAACCTGTTTTGTTTCTGACAGGTGGGTTTGATAGCCATGAACGGCATCATGAACGACCGACCATGTTGCGCGGTACACTCATGGTTCAATTTGCAAAACCAACAAAGATCAAAGCCATTAGCTTACAATTCTCCGGCAAGGGAAGGACAGATTGGCCAGAGGGCATTCCACCAAAGAAGCAAGAGTTTTTTGAGGAAAAACAACTCATGCATCATGTTTGGACATTCTTCAATGCACAGTATCCCATTCATGAGCACTCTCATGGTGCAGATCGGTTTGTGAGCGCAGATGCAAGTGTTCCTAGTACAACAGGCAACGGAGCACTCATGACACCTGCCCTCTCCTCCCAACCAACCCAAGACTCAACGCACACGACTAGTTCACCCACGCGTTCAGGCTCCATCAGTGGCATGCTGCCCCTCGGCAATGCAAAATCTTTCAGTAAACACGATGCAGCCACCACACAACTCAAGGGATCGCGTGTGTTTGCCGCTGGTGAGTACTACTATGATTTCGAGTTACCCATCCCGAGCTTTTTACCAGAAACCATCAATTGCGAGATGGGCAAGGTGTGCTATGAGCTCTCAGCAACGGTGGAACGTGCCGGTGCATTTAAAAGTAATCTCGCTGGAAAGATGCCCATTCAACTCATTCGAACACCTGGTGAAGCAAACATGGAATCATCTGAACCTATTGCTATTAGTAGGAATTGGGAGGATCAATTACATTACGATATTGTCATTTCTGGGAAATCTTTCCCGCTTGGACAAAAGATCCCGATTGCCTTCAAACTGACGCCGCTTGCAAAAGTCAGGGTGCATCGCATCAAGGTCTTTGTCACTGAGACCGTTGAGTATTGGTGTAAAAACAAAAAAGTCCACAGACTCGAACCAACACGCAAGATTTTACTAAAGGAAAAGAATGCAGGCTTGGCTGGTGGTGCGAATGAATCGCTTCTTGGCAATATCGATGGTGCAAGTAATGCAGGGGCCACAGAATTTGATATTGAGGTGCCATTGCCTACCTGCCAAGCAATAGGCAAGGACAGAATCCACTTTGATACAACGTTTGCAAATATCAAAGTCCATCACTGGATCAAGGTCGTCTTGCGGTTGTCCAAAGCAGACCCTCAACCCAATGACCCAGCAAAACGACGACACTTTGAAATCTCCATTGATTCACCCATTCATCTACTTTCTTGTCGGTGCGTACACGCCAATACGCAGTTGCCCACATACTCGGATAATATGAACGCCGTCCAGATGCGTCTCCCTTGTCCCTGTGAAATCAGAGCCGGTTCAGGCGAAGCTTCACCCGTCCCAGTCCTCCTCCATCATTCAAGCAGCGCCTCCTCGAATGGCTACCAGGACGGCGATACCGCTGCCCGACCCATGCATTTCCTACGTCAACCTTCAACGCTACCACCACCCTTCAGTGCAGATTCCGCACCACCACCACTCATGACACCACCGCCAAACTATGACTTCACACCCGGTCATCAGCAGCGTGCTATTGATTACTTCACCACGCTGAGTATCGATGGCGCTGATGATCCTCATCGAGATCGCGCAAGTGATGATTCTGAAGTCGGTACACGCACACCTGGTCTGCATCCAGCCATGCGATCCGATGCGTCACCTGTTTCACCAACGCATTCACAACAGCCCAACCACCCATCACCTATCAGGAGGCGTCCACCACAAGGATCACTGACGAGTGCAGGGTTTGGACAGGCAGGTGCTGTGCAAGGCCTGGGATTGATGGTGCCTGCTGATGCAGCAGCATCAACAAGACAACGTCGTGGCAGTGCGATTGAGCTAAGAGGCCATTACGGTGTTCCACAAGCACAAGCAGCACAACCGGGTTCAACGCAATGGGCTGGTTCTGGACGTGATTTCTATGCAACGGGACAATCATGATCAAAATGAAATGCTTTTTCTTTGTAGACTAGACTCTCTTTCTCTTTTCTTTCTCTTGTAGCAACTTTAAGCAAACATGGCGGTAAAGTGTACCTTGAACGCAGCTTGCACATACTGTACGGCACGCAGCACACGCTTCGTGTCAGCCTTGACGGCACCCGTCTGCTTCTTGCGAACAAGATCATCCTCCTCAGACTCAGACTCAGAAGACGCATCTTGTTCCTCCCAACTGGCCAGTGCACCGGCACGTCGAACGGGTTCAGCAGCGCGTGCTTGTTCAGGCACATCATCTTCCTCGTCATCATCATCACCCTCGGCATTACCTCCTTCACCATCTGCAAAGTCATCCACTTCAATGCCAAGCAAACTAGAAAGCCCCTCAACAATACTCACGAGGACAGTGTTGAAATCAGCAAGCTTGAACCAGACGTCTGATTTCTGAATTCCATGGACAGTCGTGATACGTTCCACAGACCCAGTCTGGTAAAATTCATACAAGAATGCATTGAGTGGGACATCGCGTGCAATGAGTGGGTTGGGTGAAAGACCTTCAACAAAGACACCAGCTTTGGAGCTGCCAAAGACATCCATCAATGCAGCTTCTTTCTTGTTCAAGGGACACGCAGCTTGCGATACACCGCCAATGGCTGCGAATACACTTACACTCGATTCATCCTTGCCCTTCTTCAACGCATCGACAGACAAGTTCTTGCCGAATTGCTTACCAGACAATGGCAACTTGCTATCCATGGCAGACACTTCCGGATGTTGCTTGACAAAGGTATCAGCGTGATTCTTGTACAGCCGCAAGCATCGCTGCTCGTATTCAGTCAAACATTTGGCAGCAGTAGCATTCAGCTCCTCAAGAGGAGGGTAGGCAATCATGGCTTGCGCCTTGCTGTGTGTCTTTTGACGTTGCTGGACTTCTGCAGGCCTCATGGGACGCCTGCAAAAGATACTGGCCAGGAGCTGCACCAACTTGCCAGCAACAACATCTTGTTGTTTCGGCTCGTCAAAGTTCTTGCAAAGCGTATGGAAGACACCACCACGCAACAAGACGGCAAAGGCCAGGTTGGCGGGTTCTTCGTAGTACAAGTTGCTGACGGGTGCATACAAGTTGATGGGTTGACCAGAAGCATCCAAGAGACGTTCACGACGGAGATATTCAATGGCGAAGCGAATTTGGTGCTTCACCTGAGCCGCTGTTGTCGATGTACCAGCAACAGCATTGGCGAGATCCTCAGGATTCGAAAACATGCCTTCAATGACTTGCTTTGCGAATGGCGCATTGTTGCTGTTCCTCAAAAGATTAAAGAGTCGCAACAAGACTGTTGTTGTGACTGGGAAGTGTCCGGCGATGTCGGGAATCTTGGAGACGAGGAGACGATCAATCTTGTCCGTCGGCACAGCCAAGAAACCGACATGACCCAGAAGATCGTAACCACGACGACCAGCACGACCGGCTGCTTGACGGTACTCGAGTGCAGACAACTCTTCAGTGTCACCAACAAAGTTGGCCGACACGGCAGGCATGTTAATACCGAGCGCCAGTGTAGCAGTGGAAAAGACAACCTTCAAGAATCCAGATCGGAAAGCCAACTCGACGAGCTGACGGTACCTTCGATTGAGACCGGAATGGTGTACACCCACGCCACGACGCAAGCCTCGCAGCATCCATCCAGGCGTACCAGTGTATTTGCCCAGATTCTCTACCTCTTCAGCCATATCTTGCTCGCCAAAGGTATTCTTCAAGCTCGCAAATGAAAACTTTGGATCCGGTGCAGTTGGGTCAAAGTTTTCTTGCCAACCTGGTTCATCTTCTGGCACATCCTCATCTTCCTCCTTGTCGGTATTCTTCTTGGATCGCTTGAGTGCACGCTCTTTCTCCTTGGCGCGCTTGTCTGCGTCCTTGGTCCATTTTTCATAGTCCTTGAGTTTCGCCTGCCATGCAGCATTGCTATCGCGGTATTGCCGTTCCTTCTCCTCAAGATGCGAAATGAGCGCCTCACCGTACGTCTCCACACCGCGACGCTTAAAATTGAAGAGCAAGCCAGGCAACAGATTTTTGGCCTCAAGGGCCTTGACGAATGAGACGATGGCCTCTGTGGCAAAGTCCTTGGAAGGCTTGCCGGCCTTGATGGCTGCTGCATCTGCTTCGCGCCACTTGACAACAGCCTCATCCACCAATTGTCTCGTACCACCGTCGGTCGCCTTCATCAGATTCATGAAGGGCGTTCCAGGCGATCGCGAGTCTGGCGCAGACAGCCATTCCGTCAAGATTTCCTTGAGCCTATTCTGATACACCACGGTATCGGCCTTGCGAATAAACTTCTTGTCTGCAAAGAAGGTATTCGGGTCAAGCGTCTCTGGGACATCGAATTCAGGCGTCTTGCATGCACGCATGTGTTGATAAAGACTGCATGCATCGCGTGGCTCGAGAGAAAGGTCATCAGGCAGTACACGAGGACCGAAATGCAAAGCAGATGCTGGATGAATGTCTCTGAACTGACCCTTGCCGACGATCTCCTGGCCTTGCACTTCGGGGATGTACACAAATTTGCGCAAGTCACTGTATCGCTGGTTGTGGTAGATGAGCACAACATCCCTGTTTTGTGGCTTTTGACCAGCAGCGAGCCATTGCCTGAAAGGTTCCGGGTTGCCGACTGTGGCAGACAGCGCAATGATGGGTGAAGGAATCATCGTAATGAGCTGCTCATACACAACACCCTCGTCGCCGCTAATGGAGTGAATTTCATCAAAGATGACAGTTTTGATCTTGGAAGACCACCTATTGGCTTGTGCAGGCGACAAGAGCAACTTTTGCAAGACTTGTGGCACAGTCACAAGAATCTGACACTTATCGGGAGAGTGAATCTTATAGTCGCCAGAGTGAATGGCCCACACGGTCTTGCCTCCTTGAACTTTGTAATTTTTCGTATAACGTGCCTCAATCTCGGCGGCCATTTGGTTGACGAGCGGCTTGGAGGGTGCAACAAAAACAACCATATCTTCGTCATTTGCACGCAAGACTTTTTCCATGGCATAAAATGAGATGAATGTCTTTCCTGCTGATGTAGGTGCCACAACAAAGACACTCTGCTGCTTGTCCACAACATCCAAGACGTCACGTTGCCACTTATCAGCCTCGAAGGAGGTACGTGGATCAGGCTTGCTGTCCATGTTACGTTCCATGTACTGTCCGCAGTAGAGCATTTGGAACTCAATGTGGGTGCCGGGCACCAAGTAACTCGATTTGCTCTTTGGCAAGTCGAATTCGAATGAAATCTCTGCTGATTGCGAAGGCTTGTCATCCGTGATGCACTTGGCAAGGCCAATGGTTGTCAGCAGAGCATCCAGAACCTGCTTAATTTGCACAGTCAGGCTTGGTCGCTTGTACATTTGAGCAATTGAGTCAAAGAGCTTGACGGCAGCGGTGATGGATTCGGTATCTGTCTTGGCAACAGCAGCATCTTTGCAGACCTTCTTCCAAATGTCCAGCAGAATCTGGATACGGTACAAGCGCATCTCATTGTCAATATTGATATCGCGCTCGCCCTTGAGGTTGATGTATCGATCAAGTGTTGCCAATCGCTCTGGCAATTTCTTGAAGCTATCCACTTCGTGCTTGATCTTCTCCCAGGCGGACGTTGACTTGGCTGCTTTTTTACCAGACTTGGCAGCAACATTCTGCGCAATGATCTTTTCGGCCTTTGTCAATTTCTTCTCCTTCTCTTTCTTGCCCTTGACTTGCTTATCGCCAGGCGCAGGAGTAGAAGAGCGACTTGGCTGAGGTGTTGTCGTCTTGGACTGCTGCACGGGTAATTGTGATCCAGAAATAATAGCCATTCGATCAAGACCCACACCATTTGCACCAGAAAGAGATTCAGCTGCTCGTTTTATGTGTGCCATTTGTTTTGCCTTGGAGCGATCATACCGTTTATTGATACGGATCTGTTCACGCCGATCAGCAACTTGCTCGGGTCCCTTTTCCTTTGCAAGGAGTTTTGCTTCCATACCAACAACGCGTTTTCCCTGTTGCTGACGAATGACGGAGAAGTCAATGGCGTCTGTCGCTGTGGGTTCTTTGGATGTCTCGTCGAGCTGGATGCTGGCGAGGATGTTGTTGAAGATGGGGTCGCTGAACGCAAGCACCTTGTCCGTGGATGCAGGTGCTTCTTCAATCGACGCAACAGCGTGCTGTGTGTAATCTGGTGACTTGATGGTTGGGACACTGCCAAACACGTCTTTCAGCAAACCCTCGACGTCTGCTTGGAGTTCTGCAGGCAATACAGCGTCACCGCTCACCAAGACACGTGCAAACATGCGCGCATCAAAGAAATCTGCAATGAAGGCATTATCGAGAGATGTGTCCTTCATAGCCGCAGCAGCATTTCCATAGAATGCATCCAGGAATTGTGAGACTTCGGGGTCACTCAATACGGTGGATGGCGGTTGTGGTCGTTGAGCAAGGTCGAGGTTCTCCAAAATGACAAGAGCACGGAGTGTCGCTTGCACGAGATGCGGTGACGGGGATGAGAGCGCGCGTAAGGCCCGAATCGTGAAGCAGCGTCGTGCATCATTGCAAGTATAGTCTGTTGGAATCTCTGCAATAGAGAGTCGCTCGATTTTTGGGAGGGATATTTCCGAGACGATGTTGTGGCCCGTGATGGTCTTTTCGCGCAAGATGGCGTGTGCGTACATTTTGAATTCGCGATGCTCAATGTAGTCGATGAGAATGACGTCCATACCAGCACTGAGGATTTGTTGGATGAAGCCTTGTGCGAACGCCATGCGGTCCGTATTAGGCGTCTCGGAACGGTCATTAGGGCCGCCGTCAGACGTGAGCACCATGTAGGGTCGATTGATGTCGACGTATTCTTCGAATGCAGGCGACTCGAGCGATGGAAAGTCATACACCTTGTAGTCTGTATTGTCGTTGAGATGCAGGTACAAGCTGGATCGCAGCAATTGTAAAGCAGCTTGATTTTGTGTAAAGAACCAGGCTCGGTCTTGGAAGAAGGCAATCTCGATATTGAGTGCTTTGAGCTCAATCAGCTCCTTTTCAACAACAGCGGCAAAGGAGAGCATTTGGCCGCCATGGTACGGAGATTGTAACGCGCGCAAGAGGAGTGCATCGCCGTCGAGCAGGACGAGTTCGTCGCCAACCTTGTCGGTGACGTACGTAAAGTACGGCTGGATGCTTGTTAGTATATTTGCACAAACAGATCAAGGCAGAGCATACGTCGATACCGTCTACATGATTCATTCCCTCGAGGCAAATCAATGAATGAAGAGAGCTGGAGGTGTCGATGATAGGAAAGACCTCTGCTGTCTTGTTGGGTGATTCAGCGCAACGGCGACAACTTTCAACGTCACACGCCTCCCAGCAGTCACTATGGAATCAGGGGTCAGCACTGGCTCAAGCTTCTCTGCTGGCTGCTAGGTTGCGGGTATATGATGGGCCTGACTAGACTGAGCAGGCAGGATGTTTGACGGAGAATTCTATGGCTATGATTTGTTGAATCCGGCCATGGTCAGTGGTTGGTGCTCAAGCAGCACTTTTGGAGGCGGACCGTGTGCAGCATGGTGTGCTCAAGCTGATCCCTGAGCCAAGCGAGACTCGGAGACTGATTCTCATGCAGACCAATCGTGAAACACAGTCGCGTTATCCTCTGTCACCAATCTGCCTCTTTTGAGGAGATTGATCTGGATGCCGCAACATCAGGTTGCTGTTGACTCCTGATGGTCGATCTGATCTGCCTGTGCTCTAAGACTGCTAGATGAGCCGGTGAGCTACAGAGAGGAGAGAGTGGATATTGGTGACTGTCTGGAATGGTTCTATTCCTGTCCTATCGGCCCATCCGAGAACTGGGGAAGTGCACACTGGACACTGGTTAATGGACAGTGCTTAGCTGGACAAGGAATGAAAGACGTGGGATGATGAAATCTGGGGAGGGTCCAAGTGCCAAGTGCTGGCTCGCCATACAGAGACAGTAATGCAGTACAACGTCTATTTGGTCTATTCCTGACCTGACTGCTGCTGCGCATTGGCTGCTGGACCCTTTTCTCCCTCGACCATCCATCACCTGACGCAACCACACGAGGAAAGATGCACCTTCCTCTTCCGGACTCATCCTGGGCCGGAGACACGCCAGGAGCACGGAGACGTAGAGGGTAGATGAGTGCTACAGACACTACAGACTGCTGCTGTGTGTCTGTGTAGCAGGAGAGGGAGAGAAAGGGAATGCTGCCTAGTCATGGCCTTGAACGCCTGCGCTGCATCGTGTTTCAGGATCCAGCACGACCAGAGCAGCGCAGAGCAGAGAGGCCAAGAGGCAAAGACCCTAACCGGCTAAGGGTCCAGGCACTCTTGACATTATAAGCTCCCTTCCCTCCCTCTCTCTCTCCCTCAGCAACAAGCTACACAAGCCTACTCTCCATAACACATCAAGAGAGATGCCAGATATCAAACGCTTTGTGCCTACACTCCCAGGCTATGCAGTCAGTAGCGGCGCAGACACACCCGTCACGCCTATGGATCACAAACTCAGTCGCAAAGCCAGTATCGGCTACAACCCAATTGAATTCAAAGGCAAGCTCTCTCAGCGCGACCTCGTCATTGGCGCCCTCAAAAAGCAGGATTGGATTCCAAAGGACAAAGTAAAGGATGAAGGTATGCCTTGATACTTGAGAGTAACAAATGACTAACTGCAGTGACATGGTTCTACACCAAACTCGGCATTGATGACTTGTACTTCAGCGAAGAGTCAGTCGACACCATTGCAGCACACATCCTCGCAATCTATGGCGCTAAGTGCAATTCAGCAGCTGAAGGCGGAGAAGCGCTGCAAGTCAGGCTAGTGCAGGAATCACCAGACCATGCCGTCTACATCGATACAAGCTACCCGGGCATAACAGACACAGAGGGACCCAAGTATGAAGCGCGACTAGAGGACACCTACCTAAACCAGCGCAAGGACAACAAGGTCTTCCGTCTCGAAACATTCCGCTCGAAAATGGCAGGTGTGGGTCTTGATGGCCAGGAATTGCGCAGCTACTTTGTCAACCAGTGCAATTTCGTCAAGGAAGATCCTTCTCCTGAAGAGTATGAAGACCTCGACGTCGTCTCTGACAAGACATTCTTGGAAAAAGCCACAGCCAATACCCGTCAGATCTATCAAAAGATGATCAAGGATGCCCTCTCACGCACGGGACCTGTGGTAGACTTGTATGAAGTGGAAGGCACACAAGAACGACGCATGGTGATAGGCTTGCGTCGCGGTAGCGGTGAATACTTCTTTTCCACCATGTCGGATCTCTATCACTACCACGGATTGACATCTACCCGCAAATTTGTTGAGCAATTCAGCAATGGTCTATCGGTCACGTCCATCTACCTCCAACCGGCACCGGGAAACGAGAACATGGATGTTGATGTTGCCATGGACTCAATGCGTCGCGAAACCTCCTTGTTGTTCTGCATCCCAAACAACTTGTACCACGACCACTTCATCTCTCAAAAATTGTCTCTCCAAGAGTCGACGTATGCTCATTGCGTTAGTATTTTTACCATGCACTTCCTCAACAGGCTCGGCAGCGAATACACAACGCTACGTCAACAACTCGACCCAAACAACAGCATCCACCAGCAACTCCTTGCAAAACTCAAACGAAGGCTGCGTGGCGAGACATATACAAGCAATGACATTCAACGTGTCATTCACCGGTTCCCTGCACTTGTTCGCATCTTGTACCGCAGTTTCTTTGAGGTCCACCGCATCAAGCCACGCAGTGCATCTGCCAGCAACTCGACATCACGCTGCGCGACACCACAGGGCCCAAAATTGACATCACCTTCTACGGTCGCCCTCAACAAGATGCCATCCATGTCGTATGACCAGCTCGACGAGTATGTCCGTGGTGCCGTCTCCAACGAACACGAACAACTCATCATGTCTGCTTTTGTCGTCTTCAACCAGCACTGCCTCAAAACCAACTACTTCCAGCCCACGAAATCTGCCTTGTCCTTTAGGTTCTCACCAGCATTCTTGCCAGAGGAGGAGTACCCGCAACCCTTGTATGGCATGTTTTTGGTGGTGGGCGCTGAATTTAGAGGCTTCCACTTGCGTTTCCGAGATGTCGCTCGTGGTGGTATTCGCATTGTCAAGTCGCGTTCGCCTGAACAATTTGTCATCAACAGTCGTTCGTTATTTGATGAGAATTACGCACTAGCGTCGACGCAGCAGCGTAAAAACAAGGATATCCCTGAAGGTGGTGCCAAGGGTGTCATCCTGCTCGATGCCGATGCGCAAGACAAGGGTGAAGTGGCATTCCACAAGTACATTGACTCCCTCATTGACTTGCTCATTGAAGGCACGTCTCCCAACATCAAGGAGAAGCTGGTTGATTTGCACGGCAAGCCAGAGATCCTCTTTTGTGGACCTGATGAGAATACTGCTGGTTTGGTGGACTGGGCGTGTTTGCATGCAAAGTCACGCGGCGCACCCTGGTGGAAATCTTTCTTCACTGGCAAGTCGAAACGTCTCGGTGGTATTCCACATGATGCATATGGCATGACATCGTTGTCTGTTCGCGAATACGTCAAGGGCACCTATGCAAAACTCGGACTCACGGATCAATCACAAATCACCAAGATTCAGACGGGTGGACCGGATGGCGACCTTGGCTCCAATGAAATTCTACTCTCTGGTGAAAAGTACATTGCCATCATTGACGGCTCTGGCGTCTTGTGCGACCCACAGGGCTTGCAACGTTCAGAACTGCTGCGTCTTGCGAAAGAGCGCAAGATGATTTCAGACTTTGATACATCCCTGCTCTCTGCAGAGGGCTATCGCGTCTTGGTGGATGAAAACAGCAAAACACTACCATCTGGTGAGGTTGTCACGAATGGTACCACATTCCGCAATACCGCACATCTGCGCAACTTTGGCTGTGGCAAGGATGGCAAATCAGCAGACGCGTTTGTGCCGTGTGGTGGACGTCCTGAAGCCATCAACATCTCCAATGTCAATGCCCTTATTGATGAACAAGGCAATGCAAGACTACCCATCATCATTGAAGGTGCCAACTTGTTTGTTACGCAAGATGCACGTCTTGCACTTGAAAAGGCTGGCGCTATTGTCTTCAAGGATGCCTCGACCAATAAAGGTGGCGTCACGTCTTCATCGCTAGAGGTTCTTGCTGCGCTGTCGTTTTCAGATGAAGAATTCAAGGAGCACATGTGTGTGCATGATGGCCAAGAACCTGCCTTCTACCAGCAATACGTGGCGAGCGTCCAGCAAATCATTTGCAACAATGCCTCTATGGAATTTGAAGCAATGTGGCGCGAAAACAAGCTCACGGGTACACCCATGTCTGTGTTGTCGGATACCTTGTCCAAGGCTATTGTCACGCTGCAGGAAGAGCTATCCAATTCGTCACTCTGGGATAAAGTCGAGCTGCGCAACCGCATCTTGCGTGAAGCTTTCCCCAAGTTGCTGGTTGACAAGTTGTCGTTGGAGACGTTGTTGCAGCGTGTGCCGGATGCCTACATTCGTGCCATCTTTGGCAGCTACTTGGCTTCTCGCTTCGTTTATCGATTCGGAATTGCTCCGTCGCAGTTCAAGATGTACGAGTTCATCTCAGAATGGGAGCAGATCGAGTACTAGAGGTGGTGTGAGTGGTCGTATTGATGCTCTTCATACTTGCAGTGTTTCATGATCCAGTCTATATGTGCAGTGCCAAGCCTTGGCTTCTGGGCCTTTCGTGTCCTTTACTCGGTCAGCCAAGACACAACTCGACCTCGATCTCCAGGCGACATGCATAAGCTTATTTGTCTATAGGTCCATGAACTTTGCGAGCTCGCATGAACATGTATACGCTTATTTGTCAGGTCCATGAACTTTGCGAGCTCGCATGAACATGCATGCGCTTATTTGTCTGTAGGTATATGAACTATGCGAGCTCAAATGAATATGCATACGCTTATTTGTCTATAGCTATATGAACTATGCGAGCTCGCATGAACATGCATACGCTTATTTGTCTATAGGTATATGAACTTTGCGAGCTCGCATGAACAACAGAGGTTTTGTGTAAATATTTGTCTCTCACGCCATGAGTCTGTTTGTCAATTGCTGGCCATGTGGACATTCGAACCGCACAAACGCTTCGTTGAGAAGACTAAAGAGCCTGCGCGAGTGTTGGTCTTTCATGTCATAAAGCAAGTTGTCTATTGCCGGCCATTTGGATGTTTGAGATTCACGTAGACCGACTGTGGAACCTGCGCAAGCTCTTTGTATATCGCGCCATATATCTTTTTGTCTCTTGCTGGACATGTGGTCGAATCAAGCTCGCATGATCGGCTCAGTTCTGGCCCACAAATACTGCACGCAAACAACGTAGTTGTCTTTTTCAACACCACTCCGGTGTTTGCGTTGAGATGCTTTCAGGGTCTTTGCCCTCGCCCACCTCTTTATGGTCATGTTCTCGCTCGAGGCTGGCAAAGTATAAAAGGAGCGCTTCTCGTCCCTTCGTAGCAATACTATCCATTCATCCAGCATCCTTCCGCAACACATCAATCATCGATGCCCCATTTTCATTTCGCAGTCATGGCTTTGGTCCTGCTGTTCACTCCGATCCTCATCCTCTCTGGCATTGTAGCTGGTTCACCGGCTGCAACTACTATACCAGTGAACGTGACCACTCCAGGCAACGACAGTACGACAGATCTCCCCTCTGGGCCATTTTTCGGAATTCCCGAAGACTACATCCAAAAGGTCCTTCGATTTTACACTGAACATCCAGATGCGGACGACCAAGGTCAGGACTTTGCCAAGTTCGACAAACGAGGATCTACAAAGATCGGTACCCCTGCAACTACAACCGAAGGCCATCATCTATCGAAGCGAGATCAGGCCGAAGTCTTACAGACACGACATTGCCTGGCAGGCCAGCAAATCATGATGGCCCATTGCAATCCTAAAGTCAGCTTGCAACATTACACGGTTCATTGTGTCCAAGGCGACAGCAACTGGGAAGGGAATCTTTACGGCGACCACATGGAAGATGGATCATGTACTGCTGATGAAGTCTGTGTCGATGTACCCTTTCAGTTTGTGTACGTATACCAATGGGAATACCCTTTCCCTCATCACAAACCAAACTATGAACGAACACTGACAATGGTAAAATGCGTGCCAGCCGCTCTCAGAACTACAGTTCCTGCCAATGACAATTCGGCAATCAAGGATTCAACGAGTACTTCTGTTCAATATGGTCACAAACGAGTCCAAGGGCTTAGAAACAATGCGCCACAGGACGCCACTTTTCAGCTTCTTGATGTCTCGGGTAGCGTTTCCGTTGCAAGTTTTTTCCTGAGTAAGCAGCCATTCGTTCATGTGCTAAGAACTAACGAACAGGCGATCATCCGTTAGAGAAAACACCTGATTTGAAATTGAATGACCGGTACAGTGTTAAGGCAAGTGTTCACGGAGCGACATGCAACAGGCGGGGTTACAGAGAGAAGGTATGTGAGACACGCATGGCCAGCAAACTTGACTCTTCAAGTTGCATTCCCGACAAATTTCACTGGCTCCCGAAGTTTACTCACATTGACTGCGAATTTGCGCTCGCGTCCGTTCAGGCGGTGATTTTCTTCTATGTCGTTGTGCCCAAAAGTTCTCTCTGAGGTGGAGTATTTACCTTGCTGGACAACTTTATGGAGCCACCATCTTTCAACCGTTTTTGATCTATCGCAATTTGTTCCTTGGCTCATCTAATGATTCGACTCAGCGACCAAGCTTCAAGACCCTTTCCACTCAATCATTTCTCCTCTTCTCATTGCACAGCTTCGTAGGAATCCTAGTTGAAGCATCTCCAAGTTGAATAGCCTGCTTTTTCATTGCGGTGAGCATATGTCGTGTGGAGACGGAGCTCACCTTTCTGTCGCCGACTGACTGCAGCTGAGACAACTCCTGGTCTTAATTTCAGATGCCTCATCACGTGAAATCCCTGGTTACATCTCGCGGCTATTTTCCTGTGCACAAACACAGCGACCGCTCTAGACCTCGTCATCTAGACCATGGAACAAATTGTTCAGCATCTTCACCAGTCACTTGCTTTCACCCGGCTCAAGTAACTGATTCTCGCTTGATCAATTTGAGACATCTTTTTGTCTCTCGGCAGATATTGCCCACAGCCTTTGGGACTTTGGCCATGCTTCTTGCCTTACTGTTTTGTGAGATCTATTGCTAGTCGATGAAGATATGAGGACAGCCTTCTGCTGCCTTGTTTTTCATTCACCGACTTCATACACAGGTAGAATTGCTACGACCGACCAGCTCTTCTTGTTCAGTGTCTCCGAGGTACGAGGCAGAGCTGTTCGAGTCTACTTTGGACACATTGAACAACGAGACTGGTAGGGAGTGACAATTCCCAAGGAATGCGACATTGTTGATCGATGCAAGCGCGAAATAGCAATGGCATGCCCTACGAAAACATTCGAGAGTGAGTGCACGTGAGTTTAAGGGGATGTGTGAGAATTTGTGGTAGCGAGATGCCGCGCGCGGAGGAATTCGGAGGACTGGGCGGGAACAAAATCATGGCGCCAAGTCCGTGAGTGGGAAGCAGCGGGACTGGGCGTGAAGATGTGGCAACGACTGCAAACGATAGACAGGCACAGCAAGACGTCAGAGTAGTGTTTCTATGAGTGCCAGACAATTCTGGCGAGATCAAAATTGAATTGGAATGTCGTGATCATGCAGCAAAGCTTGGACTTGCTTGACAACTCCATAACACCAGGCTGCTACACCACGGCGCAAAACTTGACGAAGAAGAGAATGATCGTACCGCTAAGATGTAGACCTACAACTTGTGGTGCCCACTGTCAGGGAGTCAGTAGGCAGCAGAGGCAGACAGACCTCGCAATTCAAGCGCAAACTCAATTCTGTAGCCGCTGACGGCATAAACCATTCGATCGCAAACAGTGTCGACATGCATCATCCCGATTGGGCCCATGATACTGGCAAGATGAACCAGCTCTTTGTGTCCTTGATGCTCGATAGTCGTGCATAGGCCTGGCACAGTACACCGCTCGCGTGTTGCGAGCTTGCGGACGCGAGCCACGACCTGCATCATCTCAGTTGTCGCCAATTTGAGGCGCAAGTAGTATGCAACTTTGCCAATGCATGCAGATGTCACGTGATGTTGCCAGAAGCAGCGCACTCTGCATTGAATTGCAAGGAGTGCTGCCAGCTGCAGTGTGCTGGACCACTGCTGGTGCCTGAATTCTCGAAGTCTTCAATTTCCAACCGAAACCTCAACCCACACAGTCAACAATATTGCCCTTAACAGGCTGCATTTGGCTAGAAGCATACAAGCATCGTGGTTCAAGCTCCATCACCTTACTGACCTCTACAGATAACTGCTAAGCAAGTGTGTTTCTGCTGCAAGCGTTTCGTTGTCTCGCCCAGCTGTCTCTCTGCGCTGGTGGACTCTCCTTGCTATTGGTAGCTATTGGCATGCCTTCTCTCATTTTGCGCAAGCTTTCTCTACTTGTACTGCCACGCTCTACCCACTCATCGGCACGTCAAGCAAGCGCTTCTTGGTTCCGTCAAGCAGTCTCTCTGCGCTAGTACACTCACTCTCTTGTCTGCTGGTATCGCTTCTCTTGCCTTGCGCAAGCTTTGTCAGCTTTTACCAGCGCACGTTGTATCGCCAGCTCACCTTCCATACGCGTTCTTGCAGCATCCACCTCCCTCTCTCAATACTAGGGCATATCGCCTTTTATCATCCATTCCCGCGCATTCACTCGCCAGATCTCTTTTAGGGCTGTTGGACGTCTGTCTCAAGTCTAGTGAGCAGGTTCTCAACTGAATCATGGACGGAGCCACAGAAAAACGACAGCTATCGCGCTTCATATAGCTGGTTGGCCTGATACACGGAATGAATGGAAGGCGAGTGCGGGAAAGGTGTCTTGGCCATTGAGTATCGATGCCATTGCATGGAGATTGGAAGTGCTTCTTTAAGTCAGCTTTCAAATACTAACCAGATGCGGGTGAGTGTTCATCTGCATCAGCTCAAAAAGATGTGAGACTATGCGCAGATGATTCGAGCACTTGTAAGAAGACTGGTCGTTCTAGTAGCAGTTGCTCTTGAAGCTGGCATCTGACCTACCAAGGAGAAAATCAAAACACGCTCTGGGCACTCACGGTCAATCACCCTTTCTCTTCAACATTTACATGGCTGACCTTGAGATGGCAAGCTCTCCGCTTACGCCGAAACTGGTCGACCGAGAAGATAGCTGCATGTTCTTGGCAGACGACATTGTGTTGGTGTCTGACCCTGTGGCCGACTGAATGACAAACTGCTGCACGCGCATGACTGGTGCCGCCGAACACGGACGCTTATCAACACCGAGACGACACAATTCCAATTGCACTTGCATGGGAGGACTAGTGCAAGACTCGGTGCAATTGAGCCCTCCTTGCCCGGACTGATGCGTGAAGCGCCCCGCGCTATGATGCAAGAGTGTGCCTCCTACAAGCATTTAGCGGTCCCTAAGCAGTAGATCGACCTGGTCAAGCACAACTCACTTTTCTAGCATGCTGGAGCGTGACAGAGCTATTGGTTCCAAAGAAGGTCACTGGACAAGGTTTTTGGCTATTTGTGCCTGTCTGAAATACGTACGCTTCACCTCAACTTTGTCGACTGTCATGTCATTTCTGGCGCTGAGATCTCGTTTGATGGCGGAATAGAAGAACTCAAAGCGATGCGGCAAGTGCAGACCGACTGGTGTCGACAAACCTTTGGGCTGACGCGTCATGCTGCACGATTGCTGGCTATTTTGGACGTTCCTATTCTGCCTGAAGCAGAAGGGAGGAAGCAGATTGCCATTGGATTTGCAGACTACCTGAAAAGAACCTCACCGACAATCGCCTCGCCCATGTTGCCTTTTTGGACAAGCCGAGATCGACGCTCAAGACGAAAGCGCAGGCAAGACGTGGTCCAGTCAGATTTCCAAACTTCTCAATGGCACCGGTGCGACTCTGGGCTCTCTAACAAGCTACAAATACTTTAATGAGTCGCTGAGAAAGACGCACTCTGAGAACTGGGTGCATGAATGTGCCGACAACGTGCTATACAGGCACATCACACTAGTCTCGTTCGAGGAGTTCAAGATGCAAGGGCCGCACATCTGCGCAACTTTGGCTGTGGCAAGGATGGCAAATCAGCAGACGCGTTTGTGCCGTGTGGTGGACGTCCCGAAGCCATCAACATCTCCAACGTCAATGCCCTTATTGATGAACAAGGCAATGCAAGACTACCCATCATCATTGAAGTGGCCAACTTGTTTGTTACGCAAGATGCACGTCTTGCACTTGAAAAGCCTGGCGCTATTGTCTTCAAGGATGCATCGACCAATAAAGGTGGCGTCACGTCTTCATCGCTAGAGGTTCTTGCTGCGCTGTCGTTTTCAGACGAAGATTTCAAGGAGCACATGTGTGTGCATGATGGCCAAGAACCTGCCTTCTACCAGCAATACGTGGCGAGCGTCCAGCAAATCATTTGCAACAATGCCTCTATGGAATTCGAAGCAATGTGGCGCGAAAACAAGCTCACAGGTACACCCAAGTCTGTGTTGTCGGATACCTTATCCAAGGCTATCGTCACGCTGCAGGAAGAGCTGTCCAACTCGTCACTCTGGGATAAAGCCGAGCTGCGCAACCGCATCTTGCGTGCAGCTTTCCCCAAATTGCTGGTCGACAAGTTATCGTTGGAGACGTTGTTGCAACGTGTGCCGGATGCCTACATTCGTGCCATCTTTGGCAGCTATTTGGCTTCTCGCTTCGTTTATCGATTTGGAATAGCTCCGTCGCAGTTCAAGATGTACGAGTTCATCTCAGAATGGGAGTAGACGGAGTACTAGAGGTGGTGTGAGTAGTCGTATTGGTGCTCTTCATACTTGCAGTGTTTCATGATTGAGTCTCTTTCACGTCTATATATGCAGTGTCAAGCCTTGGCTATCTGGGCTCTTCCTGTCTTGTCCTGTCCTTGCAATGGATGCACACGCCATTTGTACGGAGACTGGCTGCTTGGCTGCTGACTGTCCGCACTGCAAACGACGACGCTCGCGCTACACACCACGATCAACCAGCGCAAAGGCAGCTCAACGGCCAGTAGTCAAGCTCAAACTATGGCCAAGCAAGAAAGAGTTGATGCATCAACCTAATGCTGCCACAGAGCATAGTATAGACTGGACAAAGCTGCAAGAGAGCCCATCTGGGTACGCACAAGCTAGATTGCAAGACTTGACGACACCAGCACGTTACAGCATTCGACGTATTCAGACAGGCGATAATAGACGATACTGGCGAAATTCTTATCGTCGAGTATACAAGCTGCCGCTCTACTCAACTGCGCTGTTGAAGCATTCACCACCGATGTCTGCAGCCTTTGCTTCAACTCAAATCCAACCGCAACTCTCATCGCGATCACTGCACGACAGGCTGACAACAAGCTTCTACATCCTACTCGTGCGTCTCTATGCATTGCTTTTGACTGCTGTGGAACGAGCAAGAACATTAGGCATCGGGCGCATCTTGTCGGGTGTCGACTTTCGTGGCATTCGGCAAGTCAAGACACCAGTCGACCTCGATCTCGAAGCGCAATGATGGATTGGACTGCTGCAACTTCTGAATGTGTCCATGAGACTTGTGTGGTGCGTTATGCAGACTCGCGAGCTCTTATGGTTTCTCGTTGTGTGTGTTGTGGTGCAGCATTCTCAATCTTGCCACCAAGCTGATGCGTATTCGGCCCTCGTCATGCCTTGGCATGTCAGGCTCCTGTGCTTTGCGTTCCAAGCAGACAAAATGCGAACCTAAGCATACTAGAATCGCTCATATGAGTTTCGCCACATTACATCCAGATTCATCTTCTCTCCCTATGTAAGATATCAGAGAAGCTTAATTCAACCTCGCAAACCAAGTGCCAGAAGGTGAAAGATTCATTTCATGTCGTCAGATGTGCCCGAGTGGTTGAAGCTTGATGAAAAGAGCTACGATGCTTGGTGATTATAGAAAAGCAACGACTTCTTATTCAGACGTCGCAGAAAGAACGAAAATATGTGACGGTGGCGTACGAAGATGGGTACAAGCAATATGTACTCAGCTGTCACAGATATCTCACTGCCCTGGAGATCGCTTCAAGATCTTCTTGGGTGGCAGACTCTGGTGCCGATACCATTCCCTGGTCGGGAATCAAGTTGTCCCAAGCCACTAAACTTGTATGGCGTTTGAAAGCCTCATAGACGTCAGTGCCATACTCAGGATACTCCTTATGATGGAGAGGTCTTGGCACAGCAGGACCAATACTCTCAGCTGCGAAAAGCTGGAAGGACTCACCGCAAACCAAGGGAGAGCGCCAGCGAAAAATTTGACTTTCATCGACGCTTACGCGCTCTTGACTAAACTCGCCCGAGTCACCTTCTTGCACTATGCCAGTGCCAGCAGGACTCACAAGGAACCAAGAGTTCTGCTGCTGGAATAGCGTAGCGAAAGCCCAGGCTTCACACTCATCATGATGATGAAAGTCTTCAACGATGATGCCAATTTCGCATTTGCATAGAACGGGTACAGGTCCATCTGATGTGTGATCTCGCATTCTGTTGAGTACCCATGGCAAAAAGGTCTCCGCCGTCTGAGGGAGGTTCTGAAGTGCCAAAGTCCTTGACATTGTGGACTTTACCGAACACCCAGTCGAAGTACCCACATTGGACTGCGGGGAATTTCGCTGATCAACACAGACCTGTTTGTTCTTTTTTTTGTCCTTTCCTTTGTCCTTTGGAGGCCGTCGTGCGAAGTGAAATTCGTCTCCCGCCGGCTGTTCAATGACTCGAGGCGGAGTTGTCATTTCAGTCAAAAATAAAGGTGGCAAAGTGCTGGAAAGAACCGCCACGAGTGAAGCGATCAGATCGGACTGCGTATTTGTCCTCTGAAAATCAACGGTATTCTTGGAAGTCAACCCATACTTTTCCTTGACTTTATCAAGAATCAACCACTTATTGCTCGTGAGGGCTGGAGGCAATTCAATTGCCTCAGACCTCCAGAGGAACTTGAACCAACCGAGGTTACAAAAATGTTGGACAGGCGGACCCTGAAAATGGTTCTGTCGTTCGGTTCGATAGCCTTTAGCAAGCTCAGTGCAAGTTTTGGCGCAGGTCTTTGAGCTGACACTTGCAAATGGGGGATAGGCGATAATGAATTCGAGTCGCTTAGACTCTAGAATACCTCCACCAGCAGCTTGACCAGAAGTAGACGTACCAGGATCGTGGCATTGATCTTCTTGTTTGGAAGGTACGCAGCCAGAAAGAATGCCTCGCATCTGCCTAGAAACAGAGAAGAGGACGAGCAAGCTGGTACACAAGTGAGGGACGAACATTGGTTTGGGAATGATTGTCTGAACAGGGCTGGCTTGATGAGTAGTAGCTTCTCTTATGAGTGACCTTTAAGAAGAGGTAAAACTCAGTCCAAGTCAGCGGTGTTGGTTGTGTTGTGTGCCAGGTGAGAAAGATGCGCAGGAGAAATTGGCCGCCAGGCTCTTTCATACCATTTGACACTTTTGAGGAATTGCAACAGGAATCGGCGAAAGATTACAGAGTTCGAAGACAAGCCTGAACTACATGACAACGCTTCGACGCTGTGACGATGTGACAAACAAAGCTTGGCATGACACCTGTCGTGATCTTCGAAACAAATGAGGTTCCGTGTTGCAAAATTGAAAAGCTCCATTGCAAAGCATTTCTGACAACACTTCTCCGGTCCATTGGAATAACAGTCCGAGAGCGCTTCCCTTAAGCAGCAGCTTTGGCTTCGAGGAAGGAAGTAGCCTTGATATTTTCGCGGGAGCCATCTGACTGACTCCTTGATTACAAGCACGCCGAATGCAGATGAGCCATTTCTGTCAACTTTGTAAATATGTCACATGACATGTTTTGGGCTCGATCGCAACATATGTCGTAGAAGCTCTCGTGATGCATCTGTCCGGGAGTGAAAAGAATCAGTATAGAGAGACATACAACTATGGAAAAGACACATGCGAGGGAGCAACACCACGCCAACATGGTCTCATGCGGTGTGATCGGCAAGACCGATCGCTGCAGTGTGGCTTGCAACCCCTTGATCTTGCTGATGCCCGCGCTTGCCAAGATTGCAAATTTACGCTGCAAGCTACGATCAGTGCAAGCGCAAGGTAGCAATGTTGCAATGCATGGCGGCATTTTGGACCTTTGTCTCGAATTCAGTGAGCAGTCTCTTGATTGAATTATGGATGAGCAATGAGCACCAGGAGAACGACAGCCATCGTGCTTCACGTAGCAGCTGGTGGGCTTGATACACGGTCTGAATGGAAGGCGAGCGCAGGAGAGATGTATCGGCCATTGAGTGCGGAAGCCATTGCACGGAGATTGGATTCGCTTCTCCAAATCAGCTTTCAAGTACGAACCAGATGCGGCCGAGTGTTCATCTGCATCAGCTGAAGAAGATGTGAGACTATGCGCAGATGATCAGAGCACTTGTAAGAAGACTGGTTGTTCTAGCAGCACTTGTATTCGAGGCTGGCATCTGACCTCCCAGAGAGAAAATTAAGGATAGTCTGGGCACTCAGCAGGTTGCTGTAGATGAGCAGAAGTCAATGCCTGCGGTGTAACATTCCCCTTGAAGACCCAAGAACAGCCAGAGGCTGCTTCGTATAGAAATTGTTGCGCTCTTGCTCATGACTGGGACTTTGCCTGCTGCACAATAGCTCTGCTGAAGACTAGCGACCATGCATCGCAGTTCTAATTGAAGTAAACCTTGAGGACCAACTTCGCTGCATTACACATGTGCATCAAGGGCTAGTCTAGACCTTACAACTGCACTTGTCAAGTCAGCCTTTCATACCCTAGCATGCTCCTCAACCATGATAGATACGCATGAGACAGGCATATCCCGCGGCGACAACGACAACGAAGACAAAGATCAAGCTATCCTTTCATGCTTGATGAATGTGTGCTACCCATGACATTCGTTGCCCTGTACTTCTCATATTGCAATGAAATGCTTCATCACGGGTGAAAAAAGACGCCTCATCGAATTCTGCAGCACAGATGTGGCAAGGAATGCTGACAGCACCGCATACACCCGACCAGTTTCAGTACGAGTCCATGAGATTTGGTTTGCCTTCAATCGACTTCGGTCTGCTTTGACGAAAGCACCCTGTAAAAGTCTAGAGCGAAGGCGGTGAGCATACAGAACCATCTCACATCCGTCACAGCCAGCAAAAAGCATAACTATAGCTACATCGCCCAGAAATCCTGTTCAGAGGCGTAATCTGCTCCGACAGCTAGAATGTCGAGATCTTTCGAAATTGCATGCTAGAAATGGATTGTCCATGACCGCGACATCATTACTTGCCATTGGTATCGAAACACTTTTGCATGTCAGGGAGAAGCCGAAATCTCGAGCCACATCTTTGCTGCATTCTCAGTCTTGCCACCCGGGTGGTGTGCTTCCGGGTTGGTTACTCCACCAACAGGCTTGCCAAAGGAGGTAGCCTGTTTCACCTGTGCAGATGTTGTGCCACACAGAGAATGAGAAGCAGCAATTTCTGGCCTTTTATCTTCAGGGTGCTTGCCTTTTATCTTCAGGAACAAGCGTACATCGAGCAGCACCTTCTTCCGAGATTACCCAACGCGCCAAGCGTTTGGGCATCGGTACAGCAAGGCTTTGAGTTGCGATGAACAAGTCGCTCAATCTAAGCACCCTGCTGCTATGCATGTGCACAACAAAAATTTGCTATGATGTATTGCAACCGTGCCTAGCTGCAATGAAAAGGTGTACTAATGAAGAAGACCAGGGACTGAACCCCTTTTTACAGGGTGTACCTGAAGTGGATCGATCGATCGCCTGCATCAGCCTTGATGGCCTGGCCAGCTACGACAGGCTCATCCCCATGTGAAGAGCCACGAGCTGTATCGCAGAGCACATCACGCTTCTTGTTGATACGCGCAAAGTGGAATCGCAAAATGACTGCAGCGATGGTCGCAAGAGACAGCAGTGCAATGACGGTCATGTAGCCCTTTTGATAATTGGGTGCCTCGTTTTTGCGGTAGAGCCAAGTCGATGCAAGACCACCAGAGTTGGTCATGACAATCATCATTGCCAGTGCTGTAGCACGACGATAGTGGTTGGCGAAGGAATTTGAGGCAAGGGCCAAGTAGGCTGGCACAGCAGTGTAAATGCCAGAGACTAGGATCATTATGGCGAAGTAACGAGCTCCAAATGCACGTTTGTCGCGTGTGCAAGTGTACAAGATGGCGAGACCGGCAATAGCAACGAGTTGCGGGAAAATGACGAAGGGTGTGCGCTGCTTGACCTTGTCGGAGTAGTAAGAACCAGCAAGCGAGCAGATGGCCGACAAAGCATAAGGAGGAACAGACAAGAGCTGCGTCACCCAAACGGAGCGTTTTCCAAGACCAGCAAGAATAGTGGGCAAGAAGTAGGCCACGGAGTAGACGGCGACACCAGAACCAAAGGCCATGATCATGAGGAGCCACATGTGAAGCGACTTGAACACGCTGCCGACCTCTGACCAGGAGAATTGCTCGTGCACTTCCGAGTGCCCAGTTGGGGAGATCATTCGTGTAGCGACTTGCTCCTTCTCTTCTGGTGTCAAAAAGTTGCTGCGCTCCACATCATTGGGCATGAGGAAGTAGCCAATGACGCCTGCGACGACTGTGATGATTCCTGATGTTAGATTTGCCAGCGGAAGAAGAGGCATACCTTCAATAATGAAAATCCAGCTCCAGCCATTGAGACCACCGGCACGAATAAGACCGAGTGCAGCAGCGAGGAGACCGCCGAGCGAGCCAGCAAGACTGGAAGCAACCCAAAACATTCCAATACGCAGCTGCAACTCGTGCGGCTTGTACCAACTGGCAAGGTAGAGGATGATGGCTGGCAAGATTCCTGCTTCAGTCAGACCTAGGAAGAAGCGGTCTGCCCAGAGGCCGTGCTTGTCCTTGACGACACCTTGAAGGGTACCGACAATGCCCCACATGACGACGAGCGAAGGAAGCCAAAGCTTGGCTCCAACCTTCTTGACAAGCAAGTTCGAGACGAGTTCGAAGGCGATATACGGCACATAGCTGGTGAGTTAGCAAGTTGCCATCTGAAATTTTCGCCTATCTGATCGTGTGCCAGCTTAAGCTACACGACAGACGTGGGCTGCAGGATCGTACAGAATGGTGAGGGCAATGCGGTAGTCGTAGTCGCTGAGCTTGAGGTCCTTCTCGAGACCATTCAACCTTGCATTTCCGATGTTGGTGCTGAAGCCGTTAGCAAACACTGTGTAACGTGAACATGTCAACACGCCGCAGCTTAAGTTGCTGATGTGCAGGAATCAAGCTTACCGATCCAAGAAAGACAGGAGATAGAAGATGACCATGAGAGGCACAACATTGCGGTCAATTTTGCGTACAAGACGCTTCTCCTCGAGTGTGGTCATTTGCGCATAGCCTGTGAGCTTTTCTGGCCCTTCTGACGAGGTTCGCTCGATATTGTGGAGGGCTTCTTCCTTCCGCTCCATAGCTGCGTATCTGTTGGTATCACAAAAGTCGAGGCACTAGCAGGGAGAGGCCTCTTTATACAAGCTAGGCCAGGTGCGGGTTGGTCGCGTCTCAAACTTTCGCCGTGGCTGTCTCCTGCAGCAGATTCGCTTAGACGGCGCGTGCCGAAATCAGCTTGTTTTTGTGGAGGTGACTGACGGGCCCACTTGTGACTCACAGGCCAACTCGGATGTGCGATTTCCTCTGTTCAGCTGTCAGAGGAGACATACAATAGCAGCATGAAGGCTGTCGATTGTTTGCATCGTTTCATGCTGCGTTTGCTACAGTGCTACAGTAGCAAGAGACCCGTTGAATTCTCGTGTTAAGAAGGCCGCGGCTGAAGTTGCCAATTAGGGAGCCTTCCCCAGGATTCGAATCTGTATAGAATCTGCAGATGTCCGTGTCGGTAACATTGGACCGATGAACGGAGCGGCCTGTGCACTGCGCGGTCACTGCAAAGTCCAGACTCAGTGCAGTATCAGTGCAGACTGCCGTGACTCAAGCTGACAGCAGTGTTCACCAGTCACAAGTACTCTTGAGTCGCAGACATGTTGCAGATTTGCGTTGCACCTTTGCTGGCATGCTGCTGACCAATGTGAACTGGCGGCTTTGCGACAAAGAGCCTGGGTCACCAACAACGAATTTTTTGGCAGATGCGGCCCATCATGCGGGGCGTGACCTGCTACTACCGAAATAAAAAGACTCCGCGTAGTCTTCAGCACACGAGTCTCGAATATTTGCTCAGTGCTCACACCTTTGCAGTAGTCTTGCACAGTTCATTTGCAGACGAGCAGCTCTGGGCTAACCTGACCCATACTTTGCATGGAATTCCTCTCAGGAACTCATATGGCAGGCAATCGTCTAGCGCTCCAGCGACATCGTCAACAAGTCAATCATCTTGTGGAAAGCCTTGATGCTTGCATCATGTATGCATACATGTCCTTGCTTGATGCTTGCATCACGTATGCGCACATGTCCTTGCTAAACCTCCATAATCTCACCCATATTCCAACTCTCAAAGCCTGTAATACCTTGCTCCCTTGAAAACCGCTCGAGCTCTTCGCGTGCCTGGTAGACTTCTTCGCCAGCCAGTGTGAAGGTACCCCAGTGAATTGCCACAGCGCGCTTCGCTTGTACTTCCTTGTACACCTCGACTGCTTCGATTGGACTGATGTGCACAGGCGACATGAGTCGACGCGGTAGATAGGCGCCGATGGGAATCATGGCAAAGTCAAAGGGACCACGCATTTGTCCGATCTGTGCATGAGCAGGACAGATTGGTAGATGCGCGAGTTCAGCTTCTGAAGCACCTTCCAAAGCAGCAGGTATCGTACGTCTTCCTGTATCACCCGCAAACCAAATGCGTTTGCCGTCTTGTCCTTCGATAGAAAAGGATCCCCATAGGGTCATCTGTTGGTCATTGAGACCGCGATTGGCAAAGTGCTGGCCAGGTAAGAAGCTGAGACGTACGCTCTGACTGAGCTTCTCAAAGACAATCTCGTCCCACCAGTCGAGCTCAATGCTCTCAATGCCACATGCATCAAACCAAGCCTTGTTGCCGAGTCCAGTAGCAAAACGAATGTACGGGAAGCGCTTCTTGAGTTGAGTGACTGTATCGACATCTAGATGATCGTAATGACAGTGGCTGATCAGAACGAGATCAATTTCTGGCAGCTCATCGACTGTTGTAGCTGGGCGCGTAAATCGTTTTGGACCTGCGAACTGTACAGGCGAGCAGCGATTGCTGAATACTGGATCACAGAGAATACGCAGACCGCGCGTGGCTTCAGGAGGACGCGCCAATTCTAGATAGCACGACGCATGGCCCAGCCAAGCGACTTTTGTTGAGGCTGCATTGCCAGATGCAAAGTTGGGTTTCTGCCAGCCTACGCCTTCATGTACGTCCACAGGTATTTTGACACGACTCCCAATTTCGCCCCTCAAAGCACCCAGCATGAATTGCACAGGCGGCACACGCTCGCCGAAGGATGGCCATGGGTTTGTGAATTGCTTGGTGCCGGGTTTCGGGTGATGCGAGCGGTGATTGTCGGGTATTGCTCGCGCGGTCGCCACGGATGTAAAACGAGGTGTGTTAGAGAGAGATGCCGCTGCAGAGACCATCGTCCTACGCATGCGCGGCTGCTGGCCCGTGTCTGGTTCGCTGCGGTATCTTGGACGTTGCAGATGGCACGACTGCCCATCTGAAGGGAAATTTGACGACGACGACAACGACGACGAATCGACGATGACCCCTGGTTCTCTCGAGGGCCAGAAGACTCTTGAATGCCTATGTAATCCTCCTAGAATGGAGTACATGACTACTTGTGATCTCTTCTATGTGTTGCAAGCCGATCTTCATCGCAGCTGATCCGTTCGAGATAGGCAAAAGAACGAATCGATATGGCCGAACGGCTACCAATGCGGATTAAGTTGCACAGCGACAACCCTTGAAGGAAGTAAGAGCATACACTAGGCCAGCTAAGCATGCTGAATTTTATATTCATGTAGAGTGGTCAGTTTTTGACACGACAAGTGCTATGACCTATCGCCCACGAGTAACTTGCTCATGTAAATCCACATCAGCTGAAAGGCAAGAACCTCGTGTGAAACATTTGATCCTCGATCATGGTTCGCCACGCCGTATCTTTGCTTTTCTACAGCTGAGATGCAATATGTGGTAAGCAACGATTGATATCTGATGCAACTTGTAAGCCGATATTCTTGTGCAAATACACTCAAGGCTTCTGAAAGCAAAATGAAAGCTTTTCGGCCACATGGCAGAGTTGGTGAAGCATCGAAAGCACTGCTCCACAATGGAAACATGGAGAGGTTTTGAAAAGACGCAAGGCGAAAGAGGTTGAAGGACAGTGCACAGTCAGCGCTCGAGCCATACGAGCAGTATAAATCCTCCAGGTAGCCTCTGTGCAGAAGCAAGCCAGAGGATGACGACTATCGGCGAGATCAGCCCCATGACTTCCACGCAAGCAGATCGACCACGCGCTGCTAGTGCTCCACACACAACAACGCCTGCCACTCACTCTGCTGTACCAGTAACCACGGAAGTGACGGGTACGAATGATGAGCCAGCTCCTGTAGAGACCGCGAGCCACGCTGAGCCGACGCAACCGACTTGCTGCTTCTGCACTGGACAGGTCAAAGGTGAGTACGACCGCTGGTGGTGAAGATGACTGACGTGGTAGCGTACATGGATCGGTTCAAGAAGTGGACAGCGCGCGACAAGCAGGCTCAAGCGGGGCAAGAGTCCAATGCTGCGGTTGCAGCGCTGCGTGATCCAGCTGCACCGGTGCGAGACGAATGAGGTTGATGTTGCTGGCTGAGGACGTGCATGATCATCGACTGGATCATCTATCAGTTTGCATCTCTGATTGTAGTGTAGAGCAAGACTCCAGACAGTGAATAATGGCTTGTGTACTGTTCGAAAACGTTAATGCGCAGCACAGGAAAGAGTCGCTCTTATGCTGTGGTATCTTGTGCTGCGAAAAATGCAGCAGTGAACGAAGCAGTATAGTCTGCCTCAATCTCTTCTTGCGAGAAGACATACTCTTCCTTCCTCAGGCGATTTGGGGCAGCAGGCTTGAGGTGTGCGTAGAGACAGTCATTCCAGTGTGGACAAGATGGTATACCGCCAAGCTTGATGGACGATTCAAACCACTTGCACAACGTGCGCTTCTTTGATCTGTAGTAGTTTTGTATCAGTTGTGCCTTTTGCGATGCAGAAACTGGCACAGAGACTGCAGGAAAGATACCAGAGGACCGTTGACGACAGAGTGGACAAGAGGTCTTTTTACGTGCTGGGTCAGAGATTTGCGCCAGCTGCTGTAGTCTTGCCATATTCAAGGTTGCCTTACTGCCTAATCCATGAGATCCCTCGAGCAGCGCAAGTCTTTGGTTGTAGTCATGCAAGACGACAGCCTCAGGTAGGGACAGAGTGCTCGCGACTTGCTTTGCGTGCCAGTGTTTGAGACAAGTCAAGCAGAATACATGATGGCAGCAGTCAAGGATCCCCAGGAGGTCCTTCGGCTGCTCGAGGCAGATGCCGCAGGGCTCATTCATGGTGGTGGAATTGCTGCTGGTGGACTCAAGGACACCTCCAATATCGGGGTATCCAGCATCAGTCTACTTGAGTAGCTAGCAAGATCACTGTATCAGCAGCTGCAAATGCATTACTACGCGCTCTATCAACACAACGCCAAGGGAAAAGAAAGTACAGGGAAGACTACTGCCTGCTAATGTCCCGTCCGAGCAACTTGGTCTTTGTGTAGTCAAACACAACGAGTGCACGATTACGCAGGGAAAAGACCTGCGAGATGTAGGCTGCACGCCAGAAAAGGTAGGTGGATGCACCACCACTCGAGAAAGACCCGTTGAAGAAGGGAATCTGCAAGTCTGCAATGGCATCACCACGGCCGACGTACGCAAGAGATCCTTGGTGGGAGTACTCAAAGGGCGTGGCTTTGATGGCATTGAGTGCGCGTTTCTTGTTGTCGAGCGTCTTCTTGAGGGATGCACGCTCTTCTGCCGTTGTACTGGAGGATCGGCTCATTTGGTCCATGAGGTAGTTGATTTCTCCCTCAAGCTTCTCCGACTTGGCCATGTCGTTGAACAGGTGCGAGAGGTAGGTGCCCTGCTGCGAGGCTGCCTGTGCTGTGGGTGCATACTTGGTCGCTGTACAATCACCAATCGCCCAGATGTTCTCTGAGCCTTCCACCACCATAAAGTCATTGACGGCAAGACCACGACGAGAGTTCTTCTGTGCTGGAATCTCGGCCATCATGTTTTTGATGAGTGGACGTGGTGTGTTGCCTGTTGCCCAGACGAGCAGACCATACGGTACCTTTTGCGTCTGCTTTGTACCATCTGGCTTAGTCACCTCGCAGGTCACATCGCGCTCTGTGACTTCCTTGACCATGGTCTTGGTGTGGATGGTAATGTCCTGCTTCTTAAAGTTGGACTCGGTGTAGTCAATCAGCTGCTTGGAGAACATGGGCAGGACAGAAGGTAAGGCCTCAATGAGGGTCACCTTGAACTTGTCCTTGATCTCCGGGTACCAGTCGAGCAAGTCTTCGTTGAAGAAGTCACGCAGCTCAGCGGCAAACTCAATACCAGTAGGGCCACCACCCACAACGACCATATGCAAGAGCCGTTCCTTCTCCTCCTCGGGCAACGTCTTGAATTGGGCCGTCTCAATACAATCCATGATACGTGTGCGGATCTTTTGTGCATCCCAAGTCTCCTTCAAGAAGCAGGCATTCTCACGTACACCCTTGATGCCAAATGTCTGATTCTCTGCACCAACGCCGACAACGAGGTAGTCGTACTTGAGTTCCGTCTCTGCTACGGCACCTTTGAGCTCAGTGTTATCGGTGATGGTGATGGTTTTGCGCTCTGGGTCAATCTTGGTGCAGTCTGCTTCGTAGGTCTTGACGGCGGCCTTTTTGTGGCGCGTCATGTGTCGAATGGGCTCCATGATGCTGCGCAGTTCAACAGTGCCAGTGGTTGTAGATGGAAGAAGGGGCGTGAAAAGGAAGCTAGAGTCAGCTAGGGCCTTGATAAGACAAGATGAGCATACTAGTTTCTCGGTGAGACAATCACGACGTTGTAGTCTTCAGCATGGATGTTCTTGAGCAGAGCACAAGATCCCCATCCGGAGCCTAGAATAACGATGGTCTTCTTACTTGGATCCTGTTCAAACTGCTGGCCTGGATGACGATTCTGGTAGACTTCATACGTGAACCAGCCGAGACCTGCAAGTGCAGAGAGGTAAGTCACGCGCCAGGCTTTCTTAAAAAAGCCGGCCTTCTTCTTGAATGGTGGCGGCGGCGGAGGCGATGCTGCATAGGCTGTGTGACCTGCAGCTGCTGGCGGGAATGGCGGTGGAGGTGCGATAGGCTGCCCGGGTGCTGCATTTGACCGCGGTAGCTCACTGACGAACCTGCGAGCGAGGCCCGATACGGCGAGGGTCGATGGCCGCGTCTGCCTGATGAGCCTTGACGCGATCATTGCGTCGTGTCGAGTGCCTGGGAGATACGCCTGACCCGATGGCTTGATCTGCTTTTGTCTGTGGTGTAGCAGCCGACACACAACACCCGGGTGCGCAGTATCAGATAGATGGACTAGATGGACTAGTACTAGTAATGGATGACTATATCCCAGTAGATAGACTAGACAGCTACGCCTCGTACACATACTCCTTGTCCTGCCGACTCAAAAACTCCCGCTCAATCAGCTTCTCAATCGCCTTCTTGATGTCCCCAACCTTCGGCGTACCACGGCCCTTGATCGTGTCAATCACACTGCTAATCAAGTCAGCGTGCGTCTTCCTCTTCGCAGCCTTCATGATCCGCACCGTCGCAGCTTGAATCTCAAACGAACGGTCCTGGTCCACACGATCCATCGTCGCCTGATTCTCCTCCTTCGTCTCCTTCATCTGAATCTGATTGATCTTGACGATGCGTTTCGCACTCTTGAAGCCATCATTCACCATGAACTTATCACCGGCATTGACCTCTTTGCCTTTGGGTGCTTTGAGCAACACACGCGTCTCGGGACGACCACACGCGAGAGATTGCAGTGTTCGATGCAGCTCGCCTTGCTCTAGACCCGTCGCCTCGCCAATCGCTTCCACCGTCAATGTCTTGCTAGTGTTGAATAGCAGCAACACCAGACCCTGAAACATAGAAACCTGCAACTCCCGCTCGCCAGCATCAAAGCGTGCCTTCACCTGCAAATGTCCCAGTGTGTGCCGCCACATGAGCTTACGACCAGCTTGTGCCTTGCCGTAGATTGCTCCGAAGGCATCGAGTTCCTGCTGCATAGCATCCGGCAACTTGCACTTGACATCGGCGTACGTCGGCCATGAACCTTGTGAGATGACCATCACATCAAGCTGCTTGTTTTGCAGCTTCCGATTAAAGTCGCGCGACAAGTCGATATCCTTAAACATGTTTTCGAGGTTCTGGGTAAATTGTGCACCACACTCAATCTTGAGCTTGTTGAGGAGTGAGGCTTCAGCGTCATTGCTCGCAGACTTGTTGAGCAACAGGCGTTTTGCGAGATCCTTCTTGTAGAATGCCTCAAACACATCCTTGCTTGCGATAAAGCGAATCAAGTCCAGCAACTGATCCATCCTCACCTCGAGTGTTTGCTCATCAAACTTCTTGTTGCCTTGCCGCAGCACTGAATCCACATACTTGGCAATCAACTCTGCAGGTCGGTCCCCTTTGCTATTGACAAAGACATTGAACTGCTCCCGCAGCAACTTGACCGCCTGCTCATCGCCACCAAAACTCTTCAGACAAATCTCATCCATGTCGCGTTTGAAGTCCAGCAGCGTCTCGACCAGATTGTCAGATTCCATGAGTCGTACACCGTCTTGCTTGATGAGTGTTGCCCAGTTCTGAAGTAACGCAGGACGGCCGCGTGGCCGCTCGTCTGATTCGCTGATGTATTCATATGCCAGTTTGAAGCCATCGAGGTCGCGTGCACGAAAGAGTCCCTCCACGCCCTTGAGTAGTTGAGCTTCAACATTGTATACCATAATCTCTCGGACCAACATAGAAACCGGACGAGTATATTCACTGGACCAGTAATCTTCTGCTCGATTGCGCTCACTCTTCTCGAGTCCATCGACATTTCGCAAATATGCACCGGCATCCATTTCATAGACTTTTGCAGAGAATTGCTCGAGGTACGGCCGAAGATGATGAACGTGGCTATCAAAGCCAGCCGACAGACGTCCAGTATCCCGCAACATTTTGACGGATGCCAACTCGATTGTATGTCTCGGCCCGCGCCGTATACCGGCATGCCTGTCTTCATCAAACAGTGCATTAAGGGCTGCTGAGAAGTTGCCCAAGACTGCCTCATCAAGGACATGTTCGCGAAAGAGACGCGTGGCGAGATCATCGATCGCCTCGACACCCAACATGCAGCGTCTGTCGAGGTACCAAAAGATGCAGCGCACGAGATTCGCTTGCCTACACCACGTGTGCCAAGTATCTACCATCAAGGTACACACGTCCATGGCATTCTGACTTTGGCAGCGTGGTAGAATCTCCCTCTGCAATGCCTGTGCTTTACGTGTCAATTGCTTGCGTACAAGCTCCTCACATTGCGTTGAGCGACCGCCTCGGACAAGCAACTCACAGCCATGATACAAGTCTTGCAGGCCGGTAATTTCTTCACCTTGCAACAAACGGCCGAGCGCGCTTTCGAGCTTTAAAAAGGTTGCGTCATAGACAGCATCGTCTTTGCTTTGTGACCCACTTATTTGTAGATTCTTGATTGTGAGTTTCTTGACGGGTGCTTTATCGCCTGACTGAGGTTGTACGATCGGTGTCTTGGCTGTATCGACCTGCATCGGCTTGTCCGTCAGCATACTCTTATTTGTGGTCAAGATTGGAGTACCTCTTTGATGCGCGGTCGCTTTGAATTTGAAAAGGCTTGAAGCAAGGTGAGTTGCTTTTGAGGTGTTGATGAGACGGAGGCTGCTGTACTGGACCTGCGCTTTGCACTTGAGCTCATGGTAGTCTGGCTGGTGGGTTGGATGTCGTGGTGGATGTGGAGCCTGCAGCTAACGAGTTCTTTCTACTTCTACTTCTACTGTCTACTCTCGACTCTTTACTCTCTACTCTCTACTTGCTGTTGCTTTTACTCACTATATTGCTAGACTGCTAGACTACCTATAGTCACTGCCAGCCTGCTCATGGCCCAGTAGCATGGACTTCTACATCAAAGCTGCAAAAGTCATCTCTGCCCTGGATGCAAAGCAAGGCAGCATCAAAGGCCTCACCCTCCAATCTGGTGATAAAAATGGGCCTCGCACCTATGCCCTCGTCCTCGAGACTCTCAAGTATAGAGCGGTCCTTGAAAAAATCATCAAGGACAGTGGCATGCTTTTAAAGGAACGCAAATTGGCTGCACAGGGACCCTTGTGTCTCGTGCTCGTCCATGACTTGCTCCTCAACAAGGCCGGCATTGTCTCGAATGCTGGACTCTTCAAAGATGCCGTTCTCAGGCATAAGACGCGCTTGAATGCAGAATGGGTCAAGGCGAAGATCAAGCTCAAGGCAAAAGACAATCAAGCGCTGGCAAAGCGTGATGAAACCTTCATCCCTCGATGGGCAAGAGTGAATACCCTCAAGACATCCATGGAAGCCGTCTTGGATAGTCTCAGCTTCCCAGTGGTCGACTCACTCGAAGCTCTCAAGGTCGGGAGTGTCTACATTGATGTACATATTGAGAACCTCCTCGCCTTTCATCCAAACGAGACACTCAACAAGCATAAGCACTATCTCGACGGCAGCCTCATTTTTCAAAACAAGGCGAGTTGTATACCCGCAGCGATCCTCAATCCACACCCAGGAGCGCATGTGATTGACGCCTGTGCAGCACCAGGCAACAAGACGTCCCACCTCGCTGCACTGCTGCAAGGTACCGGCAAGTTGTTTGCCTTTGAGCGTGATCCACGGCGTGTTCAGGTCTTGCAAACAATGTTGGACAAGGCCGGTGCGCCTTGTACCGTTGCGCATCAGGATTTTACGCGCACGGACCCAAAGGATGCGCAGTACGCTCAAGTCACACATCTCCTACTAGATCCGTCTTGTTCCGGTTCAGGAATTGTCAATCGTCTCGACTACCTCACTGAACAAGATGCCCAGCCTGAAGACACGGTTGTGGATGAGCGCTTGGAATCCCTGGCTGCTTTTCAAAAGGCACTCCTCCTGCATGCCATGCATTTCCCGGCTGCCCAGAAAATCACCTACTCGACATGCTCTGTGCATGCGATTGAGAATGAAGGGGTGGTTATAGCTGCGTTGAAGGCACGGCCAGATTGGCAGGTGGCGGATCGAAGCGAGGCACTACCGAGTTGGTCTCGACGAGGTGTCTTGGCAGAGTGTGACAACAACAAGCAGATCAGCGAGGGATTGGTGCGTGCCATGCCTGGAGAACACGGCACTATTGGCTTCTTCATTGCAACTTTTGTCAAGAGACCTGCTATTGCCGTGGCAAAAGCACCAAGATTGACTACGACGAAAGTGCAATGGAATGAAGAGGATTTGACGTTGCTGGAGCAAGACTTGCATGTACTCATCCTGCTGCATCGTCGGCACACCAATCAGCACCACAGTGCGACGTGGTTTCGCCATCTCAAATTGCTAATTGCATCGCTCTCACGCGTGTTGGAGGAGCCTTCATCCAGTGAGCGCTGCAAACATATGCTAGATCGTTGTCGTTCGCAGTACATTTCCTTTTCACAGATTATTGGGACTGGTCAGTATGTTGCTTTGGGGAGTGTGTTGATTGCTATTCTTGCACGATGTTGGCGGATTTTGGATGTGCACGCACGCGAAGCTGGCGTGATGCTTGAATCGGAGGCAGTGCCGGTGTCACGACAAGAAGTGGAGCAAGTGCAGGCCAAGGCGATGTTGGCAGGCAAGCAAGTCACGCGAGAGGAGGTGGATTTGGGTGAAAAGGTGTCGAGGGGAGATCTTACCAAGATGGCCGCTGAGGTGGAAGCTGAGTCTTTGCAGGTGACTGTGGAGGAGCAGACAAAGAAGCAGAAGCAGACGAAGAAGCAAAAGCAAAAGCAGAAGAAGCGAGTTTTGGGGTTGACTACGACAGAGAAGGAGAAGCCTGCAAGCAAGAAGGTGAAGAAGAGTGAAGCTGCGGCGGATGAGATTGACGACATTTTTGGATGAATAGTTAAATCGTTGAATAGTCTGATTGTAGATGCCGTCGCCGCCTGGCCTTGATTCAAGCTTAACCGGGATGCTGGCAGCTGGATCTGTCGCCTCCTCGGGATTTGAATCGGCGGGAGATCTCTCGCTGTGATTGGCTCGATTGGCAGGTGAGATGCAGCCGGGAACTGGACAGGGAATAGATGCAGTAGCGGTGTAGTCTGTAGCCACGTAGTACTGAGTCACTGCGTCTCGTGTAGAGTCAGCATCTATAAGCATCTATCATTACAGCACATCCCAGCAACTGCAGCCCACAAATGCCATCTATACAAACACCCGCTGAGTCAGCCAGCAGCCGAAATGAGATGGCCGCGATCTGCACGTGATGTCCAGCCAATCACACGCGGTCGCCTCGTCTGCGATGTTCGGCAGCTCGTTCCCTCGTCCAAGCGTATTTGTACTCTGCTCAGTGCTCAGTTGTACTCACTCACTCACTCGTTGCTGCGTAAAGTGCTCGAGTTGCCTGCTTCACTGAGTACAAGAGACGCCGCCGCCCGCTTCCAAATCCTCCAAACACAAAATCTGCTCACTGCTCGTTGTCCTTGTCGTCGTCTCAAGCTCCATTGATTGATACGCTGCTGCACACTGGATCCGCTTCCTAGCCACATCCTCATCTGCTACATATAAATCCAAGGAAGACAGATTTCTCTGCCTTCTTCCAAGTCCGCTTCCAAGGCCCATTTCCACAGGCCTTTCAAGCAGAGACCCATAGCCAACTCGACCCTTTGAGGCGCTAAAGGCTACCCAGCAAACAAGAGCAGCATCACAAGTACACTCCAACAGTGCTTGTGCTACCCAACATCATCGCGATACATCACGCTCAAAACAACTCACCAAAGGCCCATCTAAATCAATCAACCAACCATGTCTTTCTCATCCCATTTCTTCGATCATGTCAGCACAGGCCTTACGCCCTACGGGTCAGCCAATCCCAACGTCCAAGATGCAGGGAATGTGTTTGACTACCAATTCAACGAATCAGCACCCCGAGCCTCGCCCCCCGGTGCCCATCATCAGACATTCGAGCAAACAACCGAGATCAACTACAACTCCGCGTCCGGTGCTGGCTACAGGCCCGAGCGGTCTCTCTCCACGTCTTCCTCCAGTGTCGCTCAAACGGCCGTCACAACAAACGCCGGCATTGCAAAGCCTAAAATCACAAAACGGGCACGTTCCAACCGATCTGCTTCATCCTCCTCGCCAGCTATTGGTACCAGTGATCTTGCTGGTTCTCAGTCGCCCGAAGTCGAAATCGACGGTAAGGGCAAACGACCTGATCGACGCGCCAAATTCCTCGAACGCAACCGCATCGCAGCGAGCAAGTGTCGCTCGAAAAAGAAGGAGTGGACGAATAACCTCGAAGCAGCTGCTCGACAAGCCTCTCAGCAGTCTCGCGAGTTGCATCAGATTGTTGCTCGGTTGCGCGATGAGCTGCTCGTGTACAAGACGGAACTCATGCAGCAGCGTGGATGCTCGTGTGGCGAGGTGGATCGCATCATGCAACGAACGGGCGGCAATGCATCACAACAGCAGCCATTCTATGACCATGTCCACCAGCAGCATGAGCACCAGCAACAGATGCAAAACAATCAAATGATGCACCAACAGCATCAGATGAATGCCGCCTCTGGCTACAACGACTCTGGCTACTCAAACTACGAGGCTACCTACATGGACGGCCCATAATTGTTTATTGCGATTCAAGTGCTCTTTCGTTGATGATCAAACACAAAAACAACAAAAAAACTTAAATGAGGATGCTATTGGGTGTGTGTGTACAGTTGATTGAGAAGATTGGGGTCTTGGGGAAGTTGATGCTTAACGAGATCATGACCTTTTCACGACACTGATGACTTTTTTTTCTCATGCAATAGTCTATAACCTCTTCGCTATGCGTTTCGCTTTACAAACTTGTTCGTATTGTTTAAATTCCCGCCCTACTACCTACGACCTGTTGACTTTAGTGCTGTCTTATGCTGGCGGCAAGACTGCTCGACATACTGGACATCGCAGGCGTCGTTGCATCCACGTCTCCAAACAATCACTGTGATAGTAGTGTTTGCATGGTGTTCGCATAAACCCACGTCGCCAAACCCCAGCTGCCAATAAATGCAATCCAGCTGTTGTAGTCTCAGGGGACGTGTCTGGTACAACTGTACGGTGTGGTAAATCGATCGACGCCATGCAAATCGCACACGTCGCTTCATCATTGCCCTGTGCGGCAAGCAGGGATTCTTCATCTTCTGCAGGAATGGCGTGGTAGTCATACACAGAGGGCAACGATCGACTCCAACTGGCTGGCACCATGAAGCGTGGTCCAAACAGGGCTTGTCCACCCAATAGCATAATTTGTAGCCATACCCAGCTAGCAATGCCAAGTGCAGCAGTGACATTGACTTCCTGAAAAAAGACATTGCCGTTGTAGCAAAAGAGGTAGAGCACGAGTGACATACGGCACGCGGAGATACCACCGACGTAGGTGAATGACAGACTCTTGCGATGACCGCGCTTGAAATGGCGAAAGACTTGGGGAAGCCAGTAGGAGTTGAGGAGGAGAAGACCCGTGATGAGACTAAGGTCGCGAAACCGTTGTGGTAGGTAGGCGATTTGAAGGGAGACAAAAAGGAGGACGAGTAGGGCGAAATAGAAGCGAACATAGAGTGCCGATAGATCGCGTCGTTCAATTTGTGCCTCTGTCAGAGGCGCAGGCGTTTCTACTCCAGTGGTAAGCGTCTCTGCTGAAGCTTCTGGGGTAGGTTCAGTTGCTGGAGTCTGAGTAGGCGCTACTTCAACCAATTGTCGATGCATGCGATAGATGAAGAGGAGATACCTCAGCCCATATAGCGTCATCAGCATGATGGAGAGAAACGCTGCTGCCATGAGTGGAATAAAGAGTGCTGGAAGAGTCAATCCCAGGACAAAGTAAGCAACGGCATGGTAACCATCCAGCAGACACTGCAAGCCAATAGACCACAATGAGATGCGCCAGAGATGTGAGGGCGAAGCAGTTTGCCGCATTTGACGTGTAGTCAGGCCGATTTGTGCCAAAACAATAAGGATGAAGAAGATGGCGTGGTCGTGTGCTCGACGATTGAGCAAGACTTCCCGCAGACCGTCGCATTGAAGATGCACATCGACATGACAGTCTTCGGAAAAGACAAAACAGCTCATTTGTACTGGCGGAAGCACTTGATATGCACGTCCCGTGTGATATGCATACTCTTCCTCTGCTACCTGTAATGCTTGTGGGGTGCCAAGCGTCCTGTGTAGTTGGCAAGCTGCAAAGTAGTTGCACTCTGATTCAACCCCATCATAGGGTCTCTGCTCAGAGATGCGTGTCTGCAAGACTGTCGCGGCTGCTTCTCGAGTGAGGTTGAAGGTGGATGCATTGGCTAGCATAGGGGCATAAAACATGCCGCCTGCTTCAGTGTGGTCACTAGCGAGGAAGAGGAGGCCGCTTTCGTGATGATGCACGCCTTGCAGCTCAAGATCTCTTGTGCTCCATCCGCTGCGAGATGTAAAAGTGAAGGAGGCCCTGGCCCGTGAGGCACCGGCCGTCTTGATGAAACGGTCGTCTATGCTCGCACTCATCTTCCCGCCACCAGAGAAGAAGGGCTCGGTGGTATTAGCATGCGATGTTGAATGCCACGAGCCTTTGAGGCTGCTGCTTGCATTCAAGTAGAATGGCAGATGTTCGTGAGAGTCATAGGCCAAGGCCAGATTGGGTATTTCGTCAAGATGCGCCTGCTGAATAGTCACTGTGTGGTTCAGCACTTGGAAGCGTTTATCGTAAGTGGCATTCTTCAGCAGCCCGAGATATGTTTTGTCATGCTCGAGCTTCCTGGCCGTCTCTTCAAGCAAAAGGCCGCTGTCCCCGGAATTTGTATTGGAGATGATGTAGAAGAGGACGAGGAAGATGAAGAAGTTGGGCGCATTGTAGCGCGAGCTTGGGTCCATTTAGCTTTCTGGCGTCATGACATGTATCGTGAGTGTCTTCTATCCGGCAGTCTCTTCCTGATCAGCAGCAGTAGCAGCAGTAGCAGCAGTAGCAGCTTCTTGAGTTGTCGCTGGTCGTCGTCGACTGCACAAAAACAAGAGACACCAACCACGACCACCACAAAGAGACAGACAGCGTGCAAGCATCTGTGCATCGCAGGACACTCTCTCACCATTTCTACACTGCATGCCCTCCGAGCATCACATCTAGCGCGCCAGTCTCGCAGTTTCTGGCACATCTATCGCCTCAATCACACATCCACAACAACCAGCATGGGTTACGGCGTGCCGGCGGGCAAGGCACATGACGCTCCCTACATGGGACAGAGTCAGTCTGTGAAGCGGTATGGTCTGCCCGTTCGGCAACAAGCCAATCCACTGGGCAGGCCTCTCGGGCAAACTGCACAGCAGCCATTATCCCCGAAACGCGAGTCGGCCGTCAATGCACAACCTCTGGCGCGTACACAGAGTGGATTGCTGGATACAATCAGCTTGCACGCAGCGCATCTCTCGAGAGGTGCAAGCGCTGTCACTGAGTATGTGCCTTTTGATGAGAATGACTTGGATGATGACCTCGATCTGGATTTCGACGCGCCGGGACCACCTGTTCTCAAGGCACAGGATACACATCCTGTCGAACTCAAGGAAGCGAAACAATCGACTGGTACACCTGTCGAGCCAGTCAAGAAAGGAAAGCGCAAGCTGCCTTGGGTCAAAGATGAAGCATCAAAGTCATACGGCCTCAAGGTCCAAACGCCAGCCAAACCCAATGCCTTCGACATGACGGCAAGTGCTATGAAGAATAGCAAAAAGGAACTCATGAGCAAGCGCAAGGAAAGCACGGTCTTGAGTAAGGCGCTACAAGCACAAACGAGTCGACAAGATTTGGCAAAAGTATTCCTGAGCAAGGAACAGCAGGCAGTCGTGAGTATGATTCGAGACGGCAAGAGTGTCTTCTTTACAGGCTCTGCTGGAACAGGAAAGTCAGTGCTCATGCGCGAAGCCATCAAGGAACTCAAGCGCAAATATCCTGGCGTTGAACAAGTTGCTGTTTGTGCAAGTACTGGCCTCGCAGCATGCAATATTAGCGGTACAACCCTTCACTCTTTTGCAGGCGTCGGTCTCGGCAACGGTACGGTAGATGAGATGGTCAAGTCTGTCAAGAAGAACAAGCGCAGTATCAGTCGCTGGACAAAAGTCAAGGTGCTCATCATTGACGAAATTTCCATGATTGAGGCAGGCTTGTTTGACAAGCTTGAGTCCCTTGCTCGCGTACTCCGCAAGAATGAAAAGCCCTGGGGTGGCATCCAGCTCGTTTGCACGGGAGACTTTTTCCAACTACCGCCCGTCATGGGAGGCAACCGCGACGCCAAGTTTTCGTTCGAGTCACAAGCATGGAAGCAGATCGATCACACAATCGAACTACAGACTGTATTTCGTCAGAAGGATAGCGAATTTGTCACCATGCTCAATGAGATGCGCACAGGCACACTATCTGCAAAAACTGTCCAAGGTTTCCATGATCTCGCACGGCCCTTGCAACACGACGACGGCATCTTGCCAACAGAACTCTTTCCAACGCGTGCTGAAGTTGACCGGGCCAATGCAACGAGAATGCGATTGTTAAAAGGCGAAGTGCGTATCTTTCTTGCAGAGGACTCTGGCGGTACCGATGAGAGTCGAAAGCGACACTTGTCTAGCTGTATGGCACCTGAAAGACTCGAACTCAAGCAAGGTGCACAAGTCATGCTCATTAAGAATCAGAGTGAATACCTTGTGAATGGTTCTCTCGGTCGCATCATTGGTTTTATGAATGATCGAACGTATACCCAGTGCTTGGATGAGGCCGGATCATTCAGAGATGAACTCTGGCCGGACAATCCATGGGATGAGGCAGATTTGGCTGACGACTCGATCGCTTCGGAGCGCAAACGTATCAAAATCGAAGCAAACAGGGCAGCCATGTCCTCCGGCAGGATCTGGCCTCTCGTCAGATTCACCGTTCCAGGCTCCAGCGACATCACTCAGCTCATTTCCCCCGAGCAATGGAAAATGGAGCTGCCGAATGGAGACTTGCAAGCTGCTAGGAAGCAAGTACCACTGATTCTGGCGTACGCCATGTCTATTCACAAGGCGCAGGGCCAGACCATTGAGCGCGTCAAGGTGGATCTCGGGAAGGTCTTTGAGAAGGGTCAAGCTTATGTGGCCTTGTCTCGGGCTGTCTCAAAGGAAGGCCTCCAAATCTTGCACTTTGACAAGACAAAAGTCATGGCGCATCCACGCGTTGCAGCCTTCTATCGCGAGCTGGCAAAGCAGTCCATCAAGCCTGCTGACGAAATTGAGGCGGACTTGGAGGAGGAACTCATGCGCGCGCAAGACGTACCCCCTCAAAACACGCAGCAGGTCTTTGATCAAGCACGACGTGACCCTATCCGCGCATACATGGGTGCAACCAAGAAGGTCATTGCATCTGGCTGGAAAGTTGCACGATAGAAAATGTTGCTCAGCATTCATGCTCAGCATCGCAACATCTAGTATATCCTAATCCAACATGTACAGTATAGAACAACACTCCCAATATAAAGCTGCCCTCAAGCGGACGCTGGCGCAGGTGGTCCCTGCTGACGATCTGGATGACCTTGCTGCTGATGTCGCACAGCAGCTCTTGCTGGACGAGGTTGACTGCTCAAATTCTCTGCTACCCTTGTCGCTGGCTGAGCTTGCTGAACTGTCTATAGCAGATGTCTTCGGATCTGTACTACAAGGCTACGCTCAAGCTGATTCGGCCTTGTACGCCAGCTTCTTCCTCGAGCATCTACACAAGGAAACAGAGCCCTCACCTGACAAGTCGAGATTGTCGACTACGAAACGAGCTCGACGACGAGCCAAGACTGAGTTGGCTACAAATACTGCAGTGATAACAAGCGAAGCAAATGACGAGCTACCACCAGACTGCTGTGAGCTATGTGAGCGAACCATGCCACTCACGGTTCATCACTTGATCCCCAAATCCGAGCATTCACGCTTGCTGTCACGACAGTCTGCCAGTCTTACAAGATCATGGCTGCTTTCTTCAGAAAACACAGCAGCTGTCTGTCGACCGTGCCATACAGCTATACACCGCATCATGAGCAATGAGCACCTGGCAGAGCGTGGCAAAACTATTGAGGCCTTGTGCAAAGATGAGGATATTCTCAAATGGATTACATTCGCACGGGGACAGCGGACAAGCGATCTCAAGACGGGTCATCACAAAGGTCTCAAGTACAGGAGATGACCAGCTCCGGGCAGTCTCTGCCTCTTCTCTAGGTCTCTCTTGGCTTCCCAGTTGGTCTTTGCATTTTGAGTGTGAGATTTGTTGAACGGCAGCAAACTTTTGACCACCTGCACTTGGGCCCTACTCTACTCAAGCTGATAAACTGGCTATGGCTGTGAGAGTGTCCGCTCTATTCAGCTCTCTGCCTAGCAGAGACGAGGGCGAGTGAACAATCCTACAGCCATGGCACGAGAAATGATGTCATTAGCATGTATTACCTGATATACTCCTCGGAGCTTGCATGGTGACAATTCTTTTAAAGCTGATCTCTATACAAAGCTGTTTTCTACTAGAAGATTGCTTGTGGCAGAGGCGAGTTGCTAGGATGACACGCTATCGATACCCAGCTCACTTGGATCGCCAAATGCGCGGATGACAAGAACTCGATACATCTACTGCTGAGCCCTCCGTCTGCTTCACTCAATCATCTAGTAGAATGACTTGCTGTACTATGCTATATATGCTATAGATTATCTAATCAGAAATGACAAGACTCGCTGCCTTCCGTAATCTGTTCATGACTGCAAGCCCTTCATTCGCTTCTTGAACGCCTTCAACAAGGACCAGAGACATGTCTCGCTCGTCGCACTCTCGAAGCAGGCCAAAGAGGTTCCTTGATACCTGAGGCAACGTCTTGCCAAGCTCATAATCTCGGCATTTAAGCGACTCTGATAGGGATGCCGGCCATGACTGTGACCGTAGAACGGCCACCTGGTCAGACGGTATATCGCCAATGCACTCTCGCATCCGCTGCTCGAGGTCACCCGTGTATGTCTCAAACAAGACGACCCGAGCTGTCGGCGAGTAGTGCCGATACTTCATGCCAGGCGTCCGCGGCACCTCTGCATCGCTAGCGTCGATACTAGCCTTTTGATACACCCGTGTATCTTGCCATCCGTCTATTTTCCGTATCTGCTCCAGAGAGATACCTCCAGGCCGTAGAATAACAGGCGGCGAGCATGTACCATCCACCACAGTGGATTCGAGACCGACTTGTGCTGATCCACCATCTAGAATCAAGGGCACTCTGCCTTCTAAATCATGCATAACATGCGCTGCCGATGTAGGCGATGGCCGCGTTGACGCGTTTGCCGAGGGCGCAGCAAGAGGAACACCAGCGCTAGCAATCAATGCGAGCGCAATCTTGTGCTCCGGCATCCTCACAGCAAACGTACTCTGACCAGCTGTACATAGCGGCGAGATGGCGCTACCTTCGGGCAGCGGTATGATGAGTGTTAATGGACCGGGCCAGTACTGATCAATCAAGGCATCATAGACACTTGGCCAGCCTGCAGGACAGAGCAACCGTAGCTGTGCAAGCGATGCGACATGCAGAATGAGTGGGTTGTCTGACGGACGCCCTTTCGCCTTGTAAATCTTGGCGACCGCATCCGTTTGTGTCGCATTTGCGCCAAGGCCATAGACCGTCTCTGTCGGAAACGCGACGAGGTCTCCTAGCTTGAGCTGATCTGCTGCAGCTTGTACATGAGCCGCCGTTGGTTCTTGCAACTTGACTGTCGGATTGTCATAGGGATGCGCACCCCGTTTCTGCAGGAACTGAACATGCGAGGCAGACACTTGAACGATGCGCGTCTTCATCAGCAGCCTCCTTGCCGCCAGGCCTGCCCGCTGCAGCGTCAATTGAGTGTGTGGTGCTATTATAGCTACGTCAAAAGTGAGATAGACGGGAAATGGACAGTCACACCTAGTATTCTACAGTACAGCCGTTCCCTCATCCTCACTGCTCATCCCGAGATCGATCTTCTCTCGTGTAGGCCTTTGTCTGGCATCGCCATGCAGAAGGCCTTGCACCTTGACTTTGCTCCGCGCTCGCAGCACGTCCTCATGGTTGACAATCTCATCGTCTGCCTCTTCACCAGCTGAGGCAAGAGCACTCTCGTCCACCGAGTCTATCCGTGAAAGCTGTGTTCGGCGGACCGTCGCATTCGACAAGCGCCTCCGTCTTGCTGGCGACGACAAAGCCAAGTCCTCATCTTCAGTAATGGATGTTGTCCAAAACACAAGCACACCCAGATTGATGAGCGTGTCCCGGATATCGCCACAGACAAGACCCCGTGCTTGCATTAATTGCTCGACATTCTTGTTGAGCAGATAGACGCCGTAATTGAAACGCGGCATGTCTGCTTTTGAGTAAAACAAGGGGTAGCGCCGGTCCTTGCGCATGGAATAGGGCGGGCCTACTCCCCGGTCATCTTGATCAGAACTCTCTGGAAAAGTAGATATGGGATCAATGACGTAGCTTGATGAGCCACAGCAAAGCAGTGGATAGCGTAAAGGCACATGCAGGTATTGTGCAAGCAAGGCAATGAGGTGGGCAGTCCATCCCAATGCTGCGGCTTCCTCAGCTGAATAGCTTGCAGAAAAGATGCTATGCCTAGCAAGGCTGAGGTTGCGTATAGTATGCTGAGAAGGCGTTGTGCATATTGGATAGACAGATGACAAGACTGTAGTCACGACTCGCTGTACGCGTCGCATTTCAGAGGAAATCAAGACAAGCTGGGCACTGCTTGTAGCTGTTCTTGCACGCAACTCTTCTACCTGAGAAATGGTAGGACGAGATGCAGGCTCTGCGGCGAGCCGGGCAGCACGACGCTTGTTTCGCTCGCGGAGCATTGCCACTTTGTGTCTGTCGCTTGCTATCGAGCGCTTGAGTCGTGTCGTAACAGTATGACAGTCGACCATAAGAACTTGTGCAGCTTCAGACTTGCAAATAGTCTCCCTATGCTCTTCATCACTCGCGAGTAGCGCCTCTATGCGGTCTCGCATGTTGTGTATTGAAACGCGTGTATCATTGATGACTTCAGTCAGCATCTGTAGACGCATCAACTGATTGAAACTGTGAGAAGAGGCCTTTGGAGCGACATAGCGCTGTGGCAGCTGCTCAGACTTGCTCAACGGGACATACCAGTCGGCAGATGGACCAGAGAATTGCATCAAGACGGCGCAGACTTCTCTCGTTTGTGCTTTGGGCCCGATGCCCTTGAGACGGTTCAACTGAATGTCCATTTTGATCAATGGATGCCAATGAGCTTCTCGAGAGTCAGTCTCCTGTCTCGTTGTCCGTGTGTATAGTACTAGGTCAACTTGTCTTGCTCGAGACTCGATGCGAAAGGGCAAAAAGACGGGCGACTGGCCTGACTGTACCTCGGAGATGTACTGCGTCTCGCCTTGCTCAGTCAAAACAAAGAACGACTCGTGCATGTGTCTGTAGATGGCCAGCTCATGCCGCCCGGTTGGCGCATGAGTTTCCTCCAACACCGCTTTTGTTCGTGTACTTCGCCGTCTGATCTGTCCGGGACGTTTCGTTGGCGACTCTGGCACATTCTCTTGTGCACCATCCAGACGACTCCATGCAGGCGGTGGCTTGGTAGGGGTTGTGAAGTGTACAATAGACCCACTGGCGCTCCGTCCCTGCTGCTGTACAGGCTCCTGGAGTGCGAGACTGGCAAAGGCGACCTGCCTGAGCTGTGCTAGCGAGTGATTGAGCATTGCATCGCTGCTCCTCCTCGCCGCTCGTCCGTCCCTCGCCGGCCTTGGTTGTGTCTGTTTGTTTGTCGTCGTCGTCGTGGATTGAAAGTGCGACGACCTCGAGCTGGACCTGAACCTACCGAAGCTGCTGCTGCACGGCCTAAGGCGAAGTGGAGGAGGGCTTGCTGACCAAGAGCTGCTCCAAGCAATGGTCGATCAAGGCGACCTGCCGCCAGACAATCGCTCGCTCTTCGAGAAGCTGCAGCAGCAGAAGGCTGCAAAAGAAGAGGCCTTTCAAGAGGCTAATCGCTTCAGCTCCCTCATACGCAGGCTAGATAATGACGAGGTGGACTTTCTTGCAGATGTGCAGGAGCAGAAGCAGCGGGAAGAGAGCATGAAGCGGCGCAGGACAGAGCAGGCCTTGTCGGACTTTCGAGCTGCCCAGCGTAAGGAGGATGCGCGGCTTGCTGCATTGGAGGATGAGCGACGGACTAAGCAAGGGCCGCGGTCTGTCAAGCCTCCCGTCATAATAGCGCCGCGTAAGAGACAAGGCATCACAGGCGTCATCAAGAGAGATCGCAAAAAGGCCAAGTCGGAGACGATCGCTATCGATTCAGGGTCAATTGCGTCTATGAATGCGGACGAGTCTGCAAAAAAGACTGCAGATGTGTCCGCAATGCCTTCAGACAAACCAGAAGAGCCTCTGGATCCCCTGTCTGACACGAGTAAGACATGAAACGCATCTATTTGCGGCAGCCAATATGAGTTGTGCTGCATACATTGTACAAGTACTTGATGCTTGCCAATTTGCCAGCAGCAAGCATGATGCGCCCGATGATACGTCGCTCAGAAAGCAGAGTACAGCGCAAGCCGACGGAGCCAGCCTTGCAGCTGCAAGCGCCGCGACCTATGGATCAAGCTTCAGCCTTGAAGGATAGTCAAGTCTACATGGGTGACGATCCACTCTTTCTGGTCCCGCCTGAACACTTGATTTATCGGCGAAAGCTATCCGTGATACCGGAAGAACCAGCACGAATCGCACCGGCATCGGACGTGATGCACCAGGATAGCCAACCTCTCCTTCAGGCGATATGTCGAGTGATGCCAGCGTTGGAGGCCTCGCCGTCATTGCAAGAATCTACTGCAGAGAAGCGCGTTGTACAAAGCTGTTGGCGCACGGTACTTCAGTATACTGGGTTACGATCATGCATGGGGTGCTTGCACAGAAAGAAAGCAAGATAGTCAGATTCATGTCATCTAGCAAAGCACAAAACGCTATAGAAGGAGCTGGTCAATCATACTGAAATGACCAACATGCAGTCGCTTTTTATCTGGGAAAGGGAGAGTCGTACATGGCGGAAGAGGGCCAGTGGTTGCTGTTTGCTCACGTAAAGAAATGCGTGTAGATGCGACTGTCTTGTGCCACCGCCATCTCATCCATTTTGAAGGAGTTGAGTTCTTCCTTGATGCGTTGAGCCAGGAGTGGTGTGAGCCGATTGCATGTAGCAATGTCCCCGCGACGATCATACTCATTAGCGTGATATGTGTCGTGGACAGCGATCCTTGGTGAGAACTGAAGACGATTTGACCGTTTGTTAGGTGGACTGGGCGGCCGAGAATCAGCAGCGACAAGTGTTGGTGTACTCGAGGCACCTACTGCATCAGCAACAGGGGCAGACTCGCTCTTCTTGGGTGAATCGAGGTCAAAATTAAGCGCGAGCATTGGCGCAGACATGGCCATAAGCTCTTGTTCAAAGTCGATCGCCACTGTCGAGGGTTGAACAACAGTAACTTTTGGAGGCTGCAATGCAGGCTGAGCCGCCATGGCCCGCGTCTTTTTAAGAATGCCGCGCGCTGGCTGCTTTGTTGTGACAGGGGGCAAGAGTGGCCGATTGTCTGGAATATGCTGCGTAGAGACATGCGAGCCATTGCGACTGTGCACGAGGCTTTGCTGCGATTGCAGTGCCTCAATCGGCATAGCGCGATCGAGGTGCATGCTCCCTCGTCGCGGCAGATCCTCATCCACAATCTCTTGACTAAGCCTTGGGAACTCAATCGAACCATGACCATCGACATTGTCTTGTGCTGAAGTGATGGGTACATTTCTGCGCAAGAGCCGTTTTGTCGGTGTGTCTGCCTTCGATTGTGCTGGCGATGGGGTGCCAGTATGCTCTGGGCTCATTTGACGCGCAAGGTCATCCGGTAGCGGCCGTGATCTATCCGTATCAAGCGATTCAGCATGAACATAGCTGACATTTGCATTCACAGGACGCGCACTGAATGGATCGGGCGTATCAGCGCGTCGACGACCAGAGCCACTGAAGATGCCTGTTAGTGTTTGCCGCGTTCGCCTGCCTATATTTTGTGACATTTTCCGCAGCATGACACTCGCACTGCTCGAGGTGGATGTGACGGAGAGATTGTCATTAGACCGATTGAAGCCCGCCTTGAACAAGCTGCGCTTGGCAACAGTGCCTTCAGTTCCTGCAAGCTCTGCCAAATTGGACGACGACGAAAAGGAGAGAGCACGTCGTAATCGGTGTTTGAGCGTTGGCTTCTCGCGGTCAAATGTGATGGGCGCAGGAGTTCCTGCTCGCATAGGCGGTGGCGACCGCGGACGGTCTTCTGAGTAGCGCTCCGACACTGTAAATGGCGGCGGCTCAAGCAGATCAGTCTCCCACTTTTCAGGATCAGGCTCTTCAGCTGGCGCCGCAGGCTCAATCTGTGTCTTGCTGGAAGCAGAGGAGCCAGTGCTTGTCAAAGCTGGTCTCGTGCCTACTGTGACCAATTTTGCCGGCGGTAAGGTCGTCGTTTCTGGCTGCAGTGCAGCCTCCTTGTGATCTAGCTGCTGGGTCTTTTGAGAAAGATGCTGAGTTGATGTCGTGTGCCGCGCTGCTGCTGGCCGGTGGCTGACCTGGTTGATGCCTGTGGAGGCATGCGCTGTCCCTGCTTTGCGGTATCCACGGTAGCTATCGTGCTGACTCGCGGCACTAGAGGGTCTGCTATATGCTACAGATGTTAGCATGTGTCTAGACAAGCAGATGATGGCTTACAAGGCGACGCGGCTGGCGAAGGGAGGAACCCGGGGTGAAATTGATACGAGCCAGAGGCCGACGTTGGTCGCTGGATGCCTGTTGTTGCCATATTTATGATGCAGTGAGTGATGATAAGTATCTGAAAAGCTCAATGGATGCTGCGCAGCGTCTCCTGAGGACCTGCGCTGTGTCGGGCGATCACGGTGATGGGTAGATGCGCAAATATGTCGCTGCCTAGCGGCCTTGCATGCTTCCGCTGCTGGAAATGACTGTGCAATGTGCGGATACTTGTAATAGAGGCAATGAGCGTGTTCCTTGCTTTCTGCCTGCGTCTCTTGCTTCTCCCCGTGCCTGTATGTCTCTCTGGTTGTCTCTTCGCCGTCGTCGTCGTCGCCTTTTCTGTCGAGATGGAAACAGAAAATGAAATCTGCACGCAGACCACCACTTTCTCCGCTTGCTCGAGGCTGCGAGATACTACTATAGTGCTTGGATTGCTCTGATATATCATGTTTAAGCTCCAAGACCAACATATCCTCATCACTGGTGCATCAGGTGGTGTGGGAAAAGCAGCAGTCAGGCGTTTCCTCGAACAAGGCTGCCGGGTCACTGCCCAGGTCAACAGCAACTTGTCCTCCCTGCTTGAGTTTGAAGGCCCAAGTCTGACAGTTGTCCAAGCAGACGTCAAGTCAGAGAGGGCTGTAATGGAATGCTTTGATCTCGCGTTCAAGTCATTCGGACGCGTCGATATACTCCTGCTCAATCACGGCATCTTCAGAGCCAAGGACATTCCCATGGCCAACATATCGTTGTCCGAGTGGGAAGAAACGCTCGATGTCAACCTGACGGGCAGCTTTCTCTTTGCTCGCAGCTTCCTCCGACAGATTGAGCCCACCTCGGCCATTCCCCCGCGTATATGCATTATTGGCTCTACAGCAGGCAAGTACGGCGAGGCCATGCATGCCGATTATGCCAGTTCAAAGTCTGCCTTGCAAGTTGGCTTCACCCTCTCACTCAAGAATGAAATTGTCAAACATCATCCTTCAGGACGAGTCAATGCAGTGGCACCAGGCTGGATTTCGACGCCCATGGCAGAGGCCAGCATGAAGGACCCAGAGACAAGGTACAGGTCCTTGGGCACAACGCCCTTGCGTAAAATTGCCACGGCAGATGACGTGGTTGACAGCGTCTTGTTTCTCGTCTCGTCCTTTAGCTCTCATATGACGGGCAACTGTGTCATGGTCGAAGGTGGCATGGAAGGTCGCGTGTTGAATAGCAAGGAGGACATTCAATGATTTCACTGCATTCGAGATGACTTCTACGCTGGATTGTCTTCATTCTAGATGACACCCTTCAAGGACGCCTGCTGATCCTTGACCACAATTGCTGGCGAATCTGCAACATACACTGCGTCCACCTTCTCTTCAGCCCGGTTGACAATATCACTCTGATTGGCCTGTTGTACTACTTGTGTAGATTGCTCTGGTGAAAGCTCTTCACCAGGCTGGTTGCGACCATTGTAGGAAGACTTTTCTTGTGTGTGCTTGCTGCCAGAGTGACCCACTTGGTTGACAGCTTCATGCTGCTCTGAGGAAAGCGTCGCACTCTGAGACTGTTTCTCTCCATTTACAGCAGTGTGTGAGCTGCTCGGCTCAGCTTTAAGAAGAGCTTCCGATACACCAATACCCCCTCCTACAGCCTCCCAATTCCGCTTTGCCCGCTCTTGGGCCTTCTGTGTCAGTTCCAGCAGCTTCGGCCAGTAGACCGCGTGCTTGTACTCAAACTCCAGCTGGCCTCCCCAGTGCTTATCGAGCTGCGCCGGTGGGACATGCTTTGCAAGTTCTTCATTGAAGATGAGCTTCTCGCGCGTGACTGGATCCATGAAGGGCGTGATGATCTTGAAGAAGCCCCAAATGAACACCGGCAAGTCAATGACGAGTGCGCGGCCGAGGCGCTCGACGTAGTGGTTCTGAAGCAGCGCGAGTGTTTCCCTGCCTTGACTGACTGGCGGTGATTTGGCGCCCGTAGCGCCACGATAGTTGACGAGCAGAGCAAGCGTCTCTACACCGGCTGGCATCAGGTCAGCCGTTCGCTCGAGCATCCAGACAAGATGCTGCATTTGACGCGGCGAGTACTCTGTATTTTGTCGACCGGGATAGAGATAAAGACACGGCCTGCAGCTGTTGTCAAAGCCCAGCAGAATCTGCTTTCCTGTGATGGCTTCTGGCTCGACATGCTCCGCTGTGAGTGTCTCGACACCATACTCTCGTCGCCACTTGAGGTTATCCAGCATCCGCAGCTGGCACTTCTTCAAGTCCCATTTCGTTGCCCGTAGGAAGCGCAGGATCTGTTCTCGCGTCAGGTAGAGTTGCTCCTTCTCTGAAAAGGTCAGGCCGTGCTCCGTGCCTTTGAGGAAGTTGAGCATGGCGTCATAGGTCGCCTTTTGCGAGTCTGTCAAGACGGCCGTCGGCAATGGTTCTGCGCCTGCTGTTGGTTGGTCTAGAGGCAGCAAGACGGGGTTTGCATAGTGCGGCTGCGTCTCCACGGGAGCCGACTTGCCAAAGAAGCCCATAGACAGTTGCTAGTAGATGTGGTTGTTGGTCGTCTGCTGCTTGTTGTCGAGTTCGCCGACGACCAGACCAGGGGTAGATACATACGATCAAGTGTAAGTATCTACTTGTAGCTATGGTGCGTGCCTTCCTGACTAGCTACATCTAGACGGACTGCCATTGGCAGCTTGAAAGAGCAGCCGTCAAGGTAGACGGCCCGATTGCTTTCAGATATGGCCTTCCAAACAAGTCTGGTGTGCTGTGACCAAGACTATGACTAGGCCAGAAAGTCACAGTCGCAGACTTGGATGGCTAAGGCCTGATCGAGTGTTGAGGACAGTCTGATACGTGGTTCAACAAGTTCAGGTAAGCCTTTCTGGAGTGGCAGACAAGCGAATCCTGGGCATGACGACCTGATGCTGGCCTGATTGCATGAACAATCGCGTCCATGCGTATTGTCACGCTAGCTGTATCCCGACGATAATCTCTGTCCAACTTGCTCTTCTATTCCTTCAAGACGGCGTTGAAATGGAGTCCAACTTGGAGTACTTGAAAGTGATTGTCTTCAGCATCAATATCGCCAAGCGACAGTCAGGCTGCATATCCATCCGCTAGACAAGACATGTCTCGAATACCATTGCAAACCATCAGATGAAGAGGCAGAGATGTGTATGGGATAAATTGAGCAGCAGTACTACAACAGGCCATCAGCCTGGGCCGATCAAATGAGCTCAACCATTAGAGAAAAGGCCACAAGCTCAACGGTGCGTAGTATAGCACCTCCTAGAGCTCTTGCAGCATAACGTCATGCCTGGCTGGACATTCTTCGTCTTGGAGTCTGCAGCCTGCAGCCCTGCAATTGGTAGCTTGCAGCTTGTGTTGGAAGAAGTTGAAGTCGTCCAATTCACGAAAGCAGAAGCATTGCGAGAGTCAACTGGATGGGACAGTACTGACTTCCTCGAAGACAAGGCGAGATCTCCAGTGTACTGAAGCTGGTGAGCCTGCTTGATCGCCGTCTGTCAGCTTCTCTGTCGCGAGCCTACAACTGCGTCCTTGTCCTGTCTTTGGACAACATCGACAATTCCCTTAACTTACCGCTGCTTGGCCTTTAGCTCTCGTCTGACAGGTGCAGTCCATCTCTAGTGCAAAGCATAGCGAGCCTTGTCTGCTTCTATCATGTTCAACCTCAAATCCGCTGCTTCAAAAGTCAAGAAAGCCCAATCACTATGGAACACGCGCGACCCAGGTCAGGTCGTCAAAGCCTATACACTTGACTCCCTTTGGCGCAACAGAGACAGCTTCCTGCAAGGCCATACTGCCATTGAAGCTTATCTTGCTGCAAAGTGGGCCAAAGAGCAAGACTACATCCTGCGGAAAGAGCTCTTTGCATTCATGGATAACCGCATTGCTGTGCAGTTCTGGTACGAATATCGTGCCAAGGATGAGCAAACTCAGGCAGAATCTCAACTGCATGGGCATGCCGACTGGCGACGTTGTCATGGACTCGAGCATTGGCAATTTGCCCCAGATGGTCGCATGGAGACACGCATGATGAGTGGCAATGAGATTGCGATCACGGCCTCGCAAAGATGGTTCAAGGATAGTGCCAGTGTCGACCAAGTGCAGATCCCTCTGGGCCATGGTTCATCAATGTTGCGAGGCTTCTGAAAGTGCCTCTGTATTGCTGCCAACAAAACCTGGAGCAAGTGCTGGCATCGTTGAATCGCACTCTGAATCCTGCTGCTCACGTACTGGCTGAGGCAATAGCTTTGGCTCTTACCGAGTCATGTATGCTGTGGTAGGCTTGACCTCAGCAAGCAAGCAGCTCATCTGCTTTTGCACTGTCTGAGATGCTCATAGCTAGGAAAAGGTTACCTCTGCTCTTCCACAGACAACCACTTTAGCTAAAAATCAATCTTGCCATACAATTATCCTCAAGCTTGCTGCTCCCTATAGCTTCTCATCATGTCTATTCTCAACGGCGCCAGCTCTCAAGTCGAAGCGCACGCCATCACTGAGAAACGCGTCCTCGAGCACTTCAAAAAGTCTGGCAAGTTTGATGCTATGCGAAAGCAAGCCTTGCGTTCCTTTGAGAAGTCTCAGGATGGCATCGCATTCAAGGCCGAGCTAGAGAAGCTTGTGGATGCAGAACTACGACGAGACCCTACACTTGCTGCTCGAGACCGCGGCAAAGCAGCCACCTTGATTGGCGGTGCAGTTGATCGGAGTACCTGCTATACGCATGCAAGAAAGCAGGCGACGGAGCACATCTTTGGGCAAGAGTCGTTCAGACTGATGATCGAGGAGGAGATACGCAGCATCATGAAGCAAGAAGAGGCAGCGGCCGTTGCAGCCAAGGACGTCAAGGCCAAAGTCAAGGACGAGGCCTAGTGTCACGCATGCATCTCTATCTGGCATCGCAGTCTATGCCTCTATGTACACCCTACCGTGCCACTGCTCACTACAAGCAGCGTCCAACGCCGAGCTCATGCTCTTCCGGAGCTCAAGCTTCACCTCTGCAGCCCGAGTGGTCCGCGCCAGGATCAGTTTCGCGGTCGACGACCACGACGACATTAACCCCCGCGAATGCTCAGAGCTTGCCTACCTCGCACTGCCCTTTCCCGAGCCTCGACGACCATCATGCCGCTCAAGGCCAAAATCAACAACCCAGCATTCAGCTCCGGCGACAAGGCCTCTGCCGAAGACGAAACAGATGTCCTTTTCAGCAGCACCAACAGTCTCCGCAAAGTGACCCTCAACAGGCCAAAGAAGCTCAATTCCCTCAATCTCTCCATGATCGAAAAGATCCATCCGCGGCTCGAAGCCTATGCGACAAGCCCCGGTGCTAAACTCATCCTGATCAACGGCAACGGACGTGCCTTTTGCGCCGGCGGCGATGTCGCAGCCCTCGCTACCACCAACAAGCAAGGAAACTACCAAGTTGGCAAGGACTACTTTGCTGCAGAGTATCGTCTGGATCATATGATTGCTACCTACAAGAAGCCAATCGTTGCTGTGGCAGACGGCATCTGCATGGGCGGCGGGGTGGGCCTGACCATCAATGCACCCATCCGAGTCATTACTGAAAAGACCGTCTTTGCCATGCCTGAATCAACCATCGGCTTCTTCCCTGATGTCGGTGCAAGTCGCTTTCTCGCCTCGCTTGGCAATGTCGGCAAGTATCTGGCATGTACAGCAGAGCGTCTGACAGGCGCACAAGTCGTTCTCGGCGGTCTCGGTACGCACTACGTCCCCAGCGAGCGTCTGGCGCATCTCGAAGCTAGACTCACAGAGATGGACACGTCCGACCTGGCCGCCATCCGAAATGCCGTCTCGGAATTCACTGCCCCGATTGACGAGGCCTTTGTCCTTGAACAGCACAAGGAAGACCTCAAGGCCTTTGAGCAGCCCACCATCCCAAAAGTCCTCGAGCAGCTCGATCAGCAGTCCTCCACGTTTAGCAAACAAACAGCAAAGACGATGCGCGCCAAGTCGCCCATCTCACTGGCTGTGGCCCTGCAAGCACAGCAGCAAGGCAAAGGTTGGAACATCAACGAAGTGTTTGAGCGCGAGTACAACATTGCCGCTGAGTTTATGCACAACCCAGATTTTGTCGAGGGAGTCGAGGCGACGCTCATCCACCGCAAGCCGGCTGAGTGGCACGAGAAGAGTTTCGACGTCAATGTAGACAAGTACTTTAGAGGCCGTGCGCGGCTCTTTTAGTGATCACCCACTTTCGCTAGAGCGTCAAGCAAGTGCCCGGCCCATGCCGCGTTAAATGCTGGCGACAAATGCGTTAGGAGCGCCTGTGATGTAGGGAAATGCCTCAAGATTGCTTCGTCCTCTGAAATCTTATTGCTCAGTGCCGAGCCTTGTTGAGCAGGCTCCGTCCTGTTGTGTATGCACCATCCGGCATCGCTCACCGTCACGTCCGCGCTGATGCCTTCCCGAGTTGTAATGTGCACGGCATGATCCTTGAGAAGAACAGCAGCGAGGTACCGCTCGTACTCTTGCCGAAAGGCCGCAAGCTCTGCGTCCAGCGTGGTCGGGAGCATCGATTGTTGTGGTGTCGGCAGACGGCGGCTCGAGCAAAACCACGTAAGAAGCAGCATCTACACATTCTACGCGTCTAGGCAAGGGCCTGGCTACTCTGGTACCTGCTTGACCACCTTGGCCGGGTTGCCGATGGCCACACTCATGGCGGGAATGCTCTTGGTCACCACAGAGCCGGCACCGATAACACTGCCATCGCCGATAGTTACACCAGGCAACACAACGCAGTGTCCCCCAATCCAGACATCATTTCCAATGGTGATGGGCAGTGCGTACTCAATCTCTGAGCGTCTCGCAGAGAGTGATAAATCGTGCGTGGCCGTGAATAGTGAGACGCCAGGCCCAAACATGACGCGGTCGCCAATCTTGACGGGCGCACAATCGAGGATGATTGTATTGTAGTTGGCATAGAAATTGTCTCCGATCGAGGTGTAGCAGCCATAGTCGAGCAAGAAGGGTTGCTCAATGTAGCACGACTTGCCAACCTTGCCGAGCATTTTCGTCAACATCTCCGTCCTCTCCTTCTTCCACTCTGCCCGACTAGCCTCTTGCGGGAAGTGTGTATTGTACTGGCCCTGCAGCAGACGGATCCGATGCCGCGCTGCGACAAGGGCCGCATCGCCGCAGCTGTAGGGCACACCTGAGATCATGAGCTCTGCCTGCTCACTCTCTGGGACTTGATTCCACGACTTGACTTCATCGATGAGCGCGAGGTCCTTTTCCGTATTGGCCTTCATCTGCTTGTGTATGTTGTAGAAGAAGCCGCCGATGAGCCGTGATCTCGGCCATCTCTGCTTCGGCCCGATGCTCGCGACTGAAGAAGAGGCAGTCACAGTAGCACACTTGTCACTGCTTCGGGACTGTATCTTGCGCCAGGTATGCTCCAGACCGAAGTACTTTGTTGCTGAAGCAACCGAGTACTCATAGAGGCTGAGCGTGTCGACAGGCAAGACTGGCTGAACCATGCACGCGCTGACAAGCACAATCTGTAGGCCCGTATGAAGCTTGGACACGGATGTAGGATGTGAAGATGCAGAGAGCAGACTGAGATCCCAGAAACGTGTAAAGGTGTAAGGCGTCGGCGGTGAGATCGAGCGCCAGTAGAGCGCAGAGAGGCCAAGGGCAAAGTCCAATTCAAGATGGATTAGGGCCATGAGCATCCGCATACCACCTATAGAGGCAATTGCACTAACAAGCGTCGTCATGACGAACCTGTCGGCCAACGGATCAACGATAGACCCAACGAGAGTACCCATGTTGTACTTGTGAGCGATGCAGCCGTCGATCAAATCATTCATCCCAGCAAAGGCTAGCAACACAAGTACCCCCCTGTACCACCTGTGGATGAAGCGATAGGAGTTCCTGGGTGTCATGAGGATGCGCGGAACAGAAAGCATATTGGAACCTGTGTAGATGTTTTCAGGTGCAGCGGCCGGTGGCATTGTTTTTCTGAGTGGCAAGCTGGCGTTTACATGGCAGCTGGATTGCGTATATAGGAGGACGAGATAGGATAGCTGGCAGAGCCCCGGGGCTCCTGAGACAGAGCATGACGAGCAATAGACAGTTGGTTGTTGTGCTCGCTGAGTTTCTGCACTTGCCGTGACTCTGACAACTTGGCTGCAGGCCCAAACCGACGAGCAGACCACAAGCTAAAAGTACCAGGATGTGAGGTTGCTGAGTGGACAAAGTTGCTGCTGCACTACAAGGACTCTCATCACTGTCAAAGATATGCCAAAGAAGCCTGAAACTCGCAACGAGTCGGCAGTAGAACATCTGCCTCGTACAATCCTCTTATCGAGCGGGATGCGAGGGAGTCAAAGCCTCGCTTCTGGACTACTGCTGTTCACTCCTTGCACTCCCTAGCATTTTATTGGTCTTGCCTCTCTGGGCCGCCAACTTGCATGCACTGGCAAAATCTGTGCTCCAAATGCATATGCTACTCATCATGCGAGTTCGCCCTGATGCGGCACGTCATGTCATCAATGGCTTGATGTAAGATCGACGATATGCCTTCCGGGCTCTCTTTGTCTAATCTGAGTCGTGATTGCCGTTCGCCTCTTCTCCAGCTATAACAACGCAGTCTTCATTGCACCGGCGTAGCGATCCGCGTGTCGATGCTCACGCGAGTGACTATCCTGCTGTCGACTTCGTCTCCGGACAACCCAAATCTCTTCCACATCGCCGCTCAGCCTTGGCTGAGCGACATTGTCAAAGCCTCTGCACGCAGCATTGTATCGCTCAAACAATCATCACACTGGGCGTCTGTCGGGCCAGCACCATGTTTCTCAAGGACGTGACAGCTGTTCTACAAAGCTTGGAAGATGATATGTCGAATTTAAGGCTATCACATGTGCCTCCACATGCATCTGAATCGAGCGCACGGACGAAGCGTAGGGCACAAAACATGTCACATGTACCAGCAAGCCACTGATTGCTCACAATACCGCGCAGACTGCTGTACGTGCAAATCTACGAGATGATGAATACTCTCGTCGTCAAGATTATTCACGGGCTATGCTATTCCACTCCTGGTTCGTCACATGACTCTGTCAATATACGGATTCAAGAATAGCAGCACTCCTTCTTCAATGCATCTCATCAAGTGCGCAGCAAAAGATACAGGAGTTCAGCACCAACATACATGATCATCCACTCAACAGCGCCAGATAATATTCTCATTGAGACTGCTTGGCCTGAGATGTGAGAGAGCCACGCGCGTGACTGCGCATGGTATTGCGACCCGACTCCATCAGGCTTGTAGTCTGTCTCCCTTGCTTGGAACCGACAAACAGCGTGCTTCTCTTATCCCGAGCGGCGTAGTCTCCTCAACCAAGTCGTTACTCGGAGTGATCTTATATGCGAGCCACGGTCTGCCGGACGCTTTGACAGAAGGTTCAGCCGCGGATGGTGATGATTTGAGCATCGCTTGGACGTTTCAAGCGAGTGCAAATGTGTCAACATGATGCTTCATCAGACCAAAAGCGCGACAGGATTCCAATCCGCGCATATGCATGCAGTCATTGTGCCTGGGTGAGCTATAGAATGAGCACGACAGAGCAAGATGCAATGTGTGGACTGTTGAGCTCACAGTGAGGTAAGGGTGAGGTTGCGCCTCGTGGTGTATGTCATATCACTGTATAGTATTCGCCTTGTACGGCGCAGGTTATGAAGGAAATAGATGGCTTAGACGGCGACGATTATTTGCTGTCGAGACTGTCATGCTGATGGACCAATAGTCAGGTCTTCAATTGCATCACAAGCACCGTCTGTGGAACAAAGGTAAGATTGATAGATATGCTGCTTATGAAAGGGAGGATGGCTGTAAGGCTTGCACACTCCTTACATGAACCCTCTTGGGGGAAACTCCCCAGGTGCAGCATCCGATGCCGTTTGAACCTTATCCCCAACTCGAGCACCGTGTTGCCAATGGATCACATTCGTATACAATGTGAAGAAGGCCTTTTCCTCAAACGTTCCGGGGGGCTGATACAACCTAGATGGCCTGGGAAAACCACGACCCATACTTTCGGCTGCAAGGGCGTCAAATTCCCCAAACGCGATCTTCACCTTCTCCATTCCCTCCACCTTTTCCGATCTTTCGGGGCCATGGAATTGGACAAGATCATCAAGGTTGTAGTCTTGCGGGCCGTCGTTCTGTATCCACATCCCAGTTGCGAACTCTTTAGCGAACTTTTTGGGTTTGCAGCGTCGCGCCATAGTCTCCTCAGGATTCTGCCAAAGAAAATGCTGTACAGTGACACCGATCTCGCAGTCACACAACTTCGGGAGAAGTTCGGGGTCTTTGCGATACTCGGGCGATGTGCCTGCTCTTGGATTGACGCGTTCATCATTGTGATTGTAATAGTAATAATAGTCATACCATGTGTACCACATCTCCGCCAAAATGTCGTAAAATGTTTCTTTATCGCGCTCGAGTGTTGTTTTCTTGCGCACGCGCATGAAAATGTCAGATGTTCGGTGACATTGGTATGTGCCACTCGAGCTGGAACACTGTGGTATCTGGCCCTTTTGTCGCCCGATTGACAGCTTCTTGGATGCTTCGTTCGTTCGCGCATAGGGATTCCAAGTGATGCTCTCAGCACCAAATCCAGCTTCTCCAAACATAGATTTCATGGTTGCTGCAGTCATCGTTCGGAAATTCGTGTAGCGATTAACAAAATCGTCCGGCTCGTATTGCGATGCCTCTAGACCCCGATGAAAATTCAGCCTAAGGGTTCCAATAATGTCGTTGAAGTTGCCCAAATGATCCGTCATCGGCTTCGGAAATTTCCTCAGCGTGCTCCTCCAACCAAATCGTATCCATCCAAGACTGCAATGATGATGTGCAGTAGGGCTTTGCTCATCATAGTGAAAACGTTTCGATCGGTAGTCTTCCACCTTCGCCCGACATTGTCTGGCACATTCTTCCTCTCCATTGTGGTGTGGAATTGGGAAAGCCTGGAAGAGTGTGAATTCCAAAGGATAGGCCCACAGAATATTTGGTTCGCTGGTCGATGCCTGCCCGTCATGTGCATTGTATGTGCCATCGTAGCCCGTTTCTGCTCCACCATGGACATCATCAGCAAATGCATCGTTTCCGCCAGTGATGTCGGTCCCGTGTCCTCCATGACGGGTACCCTCATCAGATTCAGACTCGCACTTCTTGGAGCTTACACAACCAGCATAAATGCCTCGCACCAGCAAAGAGCCCAATGGCAGAATGCTCAATCCGAAGTTGGAGCTTACACAACCAGCAGAAATGGTTCGCACCAGCGAAGAGCCCAATGGCAAAACGCCCAGACCAGAACACAGCCGAAAAACTAGCATAGTATCCAAATGCAGGTGCTTGAGTCTGACGCTATCCTTTGAAAAAGCGCGCGTCCGTAATGCAGCTGCGCTGGGGCTGGCTGAGCAGTGACAGTTGCAGGCGAAGACTCAAGTGTGATATGAAGACGTGGTTTCCTTCCTCCTACGTGTCCTTTCCGTCCTCATCTTCTGATCCTAGTTTCAGGAGGTGCACTCCTGACCCACGTGACTGTTGCCAACACACCTGCTCTATCACGTTCCGCCTTGTTGCAGCTTGACCCCACGTGTACTTCGATGTGGATGGTGCCCTTGGCCATCCACAGTTTTATTGAAGAGGGCACGAAGGGTTACGGGTAGCGCGGAAATTTAAATATGTAAAATGCTCCAATTCGTCTCGTTCGAGTCTGAGAAGGCTCAGCGAGGCTCTCAGTTAGCGTATGATACATCGTTGTCTAGTGATTCCTTCTATTCATCGCGCAGTAAGGCCATCTATAGTTTTGTTCAGGGGCCGGGTGGGGGAAATGAGCAGATGATCAGGGGTCGTATCAAAAGATTTTACTTTCGTTACAAGCCAATCATTTTAGCTGTAGTCTGCTCTGATATGTTACTCGACCTCATTTGCGTCTCGATGTGCTCTCTTGTTACATCGCAGAGCAGGAGGGACACTCGCTAGTCCTGCTTCAGGTCTTTATTGTCTCTCATTGCTCAAGCGATGCGCCATCAGCTTGCTCAACGACCAGGAGAAGGACTTACTTTCGTTACAGGCCAATCGTTCGGACCATCATCAAACTTGCTCAACGTCCAGGAGACGAATTTACTTTTGTTACAGGCCAATAGTTCCTCTCGTGGAGACTTTACTTTCGTTACAAGCCAATCATTTCAGCTGTAGTCTCCTCTTTGCTTCAGATCATTGTTGTCTTCTCATCGACTCATATATTATTGGAAAACGTCAAAAGCTGACCGGAAACAAGGCAACAATGGCCGCTTTCGGAAAGATTAAGCGACGCGCACAGGTGAAAGAAATCCATCATCAATCAGAAGAGAATCAGATGGAACTTCTTTGCCCAGCATGACCACGTGACCATCAAGGAAACAGCAATTAAAGGCGGCTGGAGCGACTTTGTTACAACCTTTTGTTACAACCTTGCTATTGTGAAGGGTGACATCTCCCATACTCCTTGCTCTTATGATATTGCTGTCATGGTTCAACTTATCGAACGACTTCGCATAGTGACAGATGCTATGGCCAACGCCACACTATCGAAACTGCAGCTTGATAATATTGCGGCGGCAAGCAAAGTGCTGCCAATCAAACTGTACTGCAGGCTACATCTGTGCGTAGACGAAATAGCAACAACTCCCTGATCGTCGCGTGTCAAAATTGCTACGCTCAGTTGCTCCTGTCGTCAGGTGACTGCAAATCAGCAATGCCAGCCAGACAGCCAGCAGATCAGCTAGAATAGCCACGTCAGCACTTCAGTTGCATAAACCTGCTCTGCGGCTGCGTTCAGACGCCCTCTAATGAATCTACTGCATCTGCGATCTCATACCTACTTGGATATGGAGGACACTGAAGGGCCTGACACATCCGATCAGCAGTATGGTCAGTTGATTGCATTGATACAAAATGGTATGGATTTCATGGATTGTTATCTCAGCTTTACTAATGCCATTGAAGATCAACTTCAGTCGCTTGCAGATACGAGGACTGGCTTAGCTTCCAAGACTTGCTCTCTCTGCAGACAGCAGAAGCCACTTATAGAGTTTCTCGGTGCTACAGGCCGTCGGTCTCTCGCACGTTGTCGAGACTGTCGAAGTGTAAGTCAGGCCAATTTGTCTTGATTGGCTTCTTTGCTAACAAATGTCCAGAGAAAGGCCAGAGACATGCAACGTGCCAGAGCTACACGAAAAGTTGGTTCAAATTTGCCTTCCCAAGCGGTTGTAAGCGCTATCAACAGTGCAGCTGGTCAATCTGCAGAGAACAGTCAAGTTAGGGTTAGGGTTAGGTTAGGGTTAGGGTTAGGGTTAGGGTTAGGGTTAGGGTTAGGGTTAGGGTTAGGTTAGGTTTAGGGTTTTTTTAGGGGTTTTTTTTTTTTTTTAGGGGGTTTTTTTTT